>NC_069510.1:58380392-58587892 GCF_027579735.1 Bombina bombina
AAAAAAAAAGCCAATCTGACGCATTCCACGCAAAACTCCAAAAATGGACTGGACAAATTATTGGCACCTTCTCAAAATTGTAACAAACAATTGCATTGCAAGTTTGTGATGCTCCTGTAATTTGTAATTAAACTCACCTGTATCAATTAACAGGTGCTGACAATATAGAAATCACACCGGGAACCAGTTAAAATGGTGAAAAATTGACTCAACCTTTCTGTTGTGTGTCTCTGTGTGCCACACTGAGCATGGAGAAGAGAAAGAGCAGCAAAACATTGTCTAAAGATTTGAGAACAAAAGTTGTGGAAAAGCATGGACAATCTTAAGGTTACAAGTCCATCTCCAGAGATCTTAATGTTCCTGTGTCCACTCTGCACAACATTGTCAAGAAGTTTACAGCCCATGGCACTGTAGCTAATCTTCCTGGACGTGGACTAAAGAGAAACATTTATCAAAGATTGCAACAAAGGATTGTTTGACCTTCAGGCACAGGGTACAAATGTGTTAGCTCGCACTATATGTCGCCATCTGAATGAAAATGGACGCTATAGTAGGAGACCCAGTAGGACCCCACTGCTGACACAGAAACATAAAAAAGCCAGATTGAAGTTTGCCAAAACTTACCCGAGGAAGCCAAAATCCTTTTGGGAGAATGTGCTGTGGACAGACAAAATATAATTACAGCTTTTTGGTAAAGCCCATCATTCTACTGTTTTCAGAAAAAGAAATGAGGCTGTTAAAGAAAAGAATACAGTCCCTACAGTCAAACATGGTGGAGGTTCTCTAATGTTTTGGGGTTGCTTTGCTGCTTCAGGCACTGGATGTCTTGACTGTGTGCATGGCATTATGAAATCTGAAGACTAACAAGTAATTGTGTCAGGATATCAGTGAATGTTATTAAATTATATATATATATATATATATATATATATATATATATATATATATATATATATATATATATAAAATTTAATATATATATGGTTGCGTACACCAAATAATTAATTTTATTTGTAAAACTCCAGATGTCACTTTAACAGACCAGTCCCCCTCTCTCATTCATCAAAGGAATTGTTTTCAAGTTATCTTAGAAAGATCACTTCAAAACACCTTATGGTCACTATCTGGAAATATGTAATAAGATTTCCTACTTCTTAAAAGAGAGCCTAAAAGTCTGAGACAAGTAACAAGTTTTGTGGGAAAGTGACCATTCACCCTTTGATGCAAATTGGTACCTGCTGTGTTAGATAAGAATCGCAAGGGCGAATCAGAGACAAGTTCCGAAGGGCCTATCATATTGTGTCACCGATGATTAGAATAATAAAGGGAGGGGATTATCACGTGATATAACCTCAATGCAAGAGGATAGAAGAGGCTGGCTGGCTGGCTGGCTATTTGCTAAACTTTTGACTGATAACTTGCTGCCTTGGAACACAGTCACTATAAGCAAAAACATAATTTATGCTTACCTGATAAATTTATTTCTCTTGTAGTGTGTTCAGTCCACGGGTCATCCATTACTTATGGGATATATTCTCCTTCCCAACAGGAAGTTGCAAGAGGATCACCCAAGCAGAGCTGCTATATAGCTCCTCCCCTCACATGTCATATCCAGTCATTCGACCGAAACAAGACGAGAAAGGAGAAACTATAGGGTGCAGTGGTGACTGGAGCTTTAATTAAAATTTAGAACTGCCTCAAAAAAAGACAGGGCGGGCCGTGGACTGAACACACTACAAGAGAAATAAATTTATCAGGTAAGCATAAATTATGTTTTCTCTTGTTAAGTGTGTTCAGTCCACGGGTCATCCATTACTTATGGGATACCAATACCAAAGCTAAAGTACACGGATGATGGGAGGGACAAGGCAGGAACTTTAAACAGAAGGAACCACTGCCTGTAGAACCTTTCTCCCAAAAACAGCCTCCGAAGAAGCAGAAGTGTCAAATTTGTAAAATTTTGAAAAGGTATGAAATGAAGACCAAGTTGCAGCCTTGCAAATCTGTTCAACAGAGGCCTCATTCTTAAAGGCCCAGGTGGAAGCCACAGCTCTAGTGGAATGAGCTGTAATTATTTCAGGGGGCTGCTGTCCAGCAGTCTCATAGGCTAAACGTATTATGCTACGAAGCCAAAAAGAGAGAGAGGTAGCCGAAGCCTTTTGACCTCTCCTCTGTCCAGAATAAACGACAAACAGAGAAGAAGTTTGCCGAAAATCCTTAGTTGCCTGTAAGTAGAACTTCAGGGCACGGACTACGTCCAGATTATGCAAAAGACGTTCCTTCTTTGAAGAAGGGTTAGGACATAATGATGGAACAACAATCTCCTGATTGATATTCCTATTAGAAACAACCTTAGGTAAAAACCCAGGTTTAGTACGCAAAACCACCTTGTCTGAATGAAAAATCAGATAAGGAGAATCGCAATGTAAGGCAGATAACTCAGAGATTCTCCGAGCCGGATATTCCTATTAGAAACAGAACTTTCCAAGATAAAAGCTTAATATCAATGGAATGAAGGGGTTCAAAAGGAACACCCTGAAGAACTTTAAGAACTAAGTTTAAGCTCCACGGGGGAGCAACAGTTTTAAACACAGGCTTAATCCTAGCCAAAGCCTGACAAAAAGCCTGGACGTCTGGGTTCTCTGCCAGATGTTTGTGAAAAAGAATAGACAGAGCAGAAATATACGTTAGCCATGTGGAAAAAAATCATGCCCAAAAAGATTTATCACCAAAGTACCTCACAAAACGAATAACATGCCAGTAAACGTTTTAAAAAACAACTTTCCAGTATTATGCAAAGTTATCACTAAGCCTGCTACCAGTCGCTTCTACTGCAGTTAAGGCTCATACATTTATTTCAGTACTAACAGTATTTAAAGTCAAATTCTAGTCCCTAGAAAATAACTCAACTGCGCATACATTTATCAGCCTGATACCAGTCGCTACTACTGCATTAAAGGCTGTACTTACGTCATATGGGTAACAGCAGTGTTTTCTTAGTCAATTCCATTCCTAGAAAATATTTTACTGCACATACCTCATTTGCGGGAGACCCCGCATGCTATTCCCTTCTCTGAAGTTACCCCACTCCTCAGAATGTGCGAGAACAGCCAGTGGATCTTAGTTACGTCTGCTAAGATCATAGAAAAACGCAGGCAGATTCTTCTTCTAAATACTGCCTGAGAGAATAAACAGCACACTCTGGTGCTATTTTAAAATAATAAACTTTTGATTGAAGAATATTAAGTAAAAAACTCCTATCTACTCTCACAACCTCCTTTGTTGAGACTTGCAAGAGAATGACTGGATATGACATGTGAGGGGAGGAGCTATATAGCAGCTCTGCTTGGGTGATCCTCTTGCAACTTCCTGTTGGGAAGGAGAATATATCCCATAAGTAATGGATGACCCGTGGACTGAACACACTTAACAAGAGAAATTGGGTTACCTTTTATTATCCATATTGCCATACCCTTATTTATATGAGGTGAAACAAGAAGTTCTGGAAGCTGAAATATCGATTTGGTTATTTTTGGTAAAGTATACGCGATTGATGAATACAAATATAATATTTAAATCAAAGGTATTTGGTAACTATAACTAGATTGCAGTTAGTAATTTTAAAAGGGCACAGTTGTATTTCAAGCTTGTGTTTCATAGCCCTGTGTAGTTTAAAACTAGTCTTTTGTATGCTAAGTAATTAATTTATTTGCTAGATAAATATCCTTTGTGTTTCATATTTCTAAGTCAGGCCTACTATTGTAAGTATATCTCTCTGGTGTGCATTAAGTTATTGGAAACTATATATATTTTAGAACTTGCCTTAATTGTAGCTAAAAAAAGATTTAATTTCAGCTCAGAGAAATTGGCTGTTAAAATATATTGTTCTATTGCTTAACTAAGCACTGTTAAAGTTAGTAATCCATATTGAACATTGAACTAGAGTTATTGGTTAATAACAGAAGATTCTGGTATTCTATTGTGGATATTTTTATGATCTTTGTAAGGGTATTATAACAGCATAAGTGTGTATCATCTGATTTATAATCTGGTTTTCTATAAATATAATTCAATGTGTTTATAAATTTAACTAATATAAAGAATTTAGGAATTTATATTAATTTTGATTGTTTTGTATATGCATTTTATTGGGGGTTTGTTTTAAAGAATAATTATTAAATATATAGTATTATAACCCGGCCATATACTGACAATTATGTGGTGCAATGTAGGGCCCAGTGTCAGAAAGTTGGGTCTCCATCAAAGGCCATTGGTCTTACAGCAGGACAATGACCCAAAGCACACTTCAAAAAACACCCAGAAATGGTTTAAGACAAAGCACTGGAGAGTACTGAACTGTCCAGCAATGAGTCCAGATCTCAATCCCATAGAGCACCTGTGGAGAGATCTCAAAACAGCAGTTGTGGAAAAGAAATCTTCCAATCTGAGAGACCTGGAGCAGTTGGCAAAAGAAGAGTGGTCCAAAATTCCAGTAGAGAAGTGCAAGAAACTCATTGATGGTTACAGGAAACAATTGATTTCAGTTATTTTTTTCCAAGAGTTTTGCGTCAATGTGTCAGGTTTGACTTTTTTTCTACAATTTTTTTGTGTCATACCAATACAATCAAAATAAATAAACATAAGAATGGCTAAACATTTGTAATTGCAACAATTGTCTGGGAAAAATGGTGCATTATCTGACAGAAATGCATGGATGACAATATTTTGACTATGACTGTGTGTGTATATATATATATATATATATATATATATATATATATATATATATATATATATATATATATATATATGAGACTATGACAATGACCTGAGAAGTGGGGTTTCCTGCAGTGGGAAACAGAAAATTATAAAATGAGGCATCTGGCACCCAATATCAAAGGGTGGTGAGAGGACAGAGGGAATGGCAGCTAATGGTCTGGGCAGGGAGAGGGTTAATTGGCAGTGTCCTTTGGGGCAGGCAGTGTTCCAGTCTGTATCTCTTTATGGGAACTAGCCATATTCCTGTAAAAAGTAAGCTGATCCTATACATGCTGGCAGTGTCCCATTGGAAGGTGATACTAGCTGTCCCTATGTGTTAGCTGAATGCAGATGTGGCCCCTGTGACCATGTGTGGTCTGTAACTGATTCCTTGGGGGGTCCTTGGGGATGTCATTAAGTGAGGCTGAGGAGCATAGGGCATCATGGATCCCATTGGGGATATCTGATTGGAGATGAGAATAGGTGCCAGGGAGAACAGAGCTGATTCCTCTTGTACCCCTTTGGGTAAGTCATAGGGAACTTCCATCTGCTTCTTCTTTTTGGATTTGCTGGTGACTTTGCGATTTCGGGTTTGAATACCATCTTTCTTCATTGTCAGTGGGCGATTCACCTACAATGTATAATTATTATATATTATTACAACAAATAATTCATAATGAAACATTATGAATGGACATTGATGGGATCACAATTCTTAGGCATATTTATACATTTGTGTCCACAACCAAACAAAGTTCTTCTAAGTTGCAATCATTGGAAGTGCATATCACTGTTCTGGATTTCATATCCCTAATATATAAACAACTAAGGGCTAGATTACAAGTGTGGTGCAAACATTTTTTGCACAAGCGATATTGTCTTTTTGTGAGCAGTTTTAATTGGGCTTATATTACAAGTTGAGCAAAATTTACACTTCAATTCTTACCACAAACTCAGAGCTGTGGTTAACTGTTTTCTGAAACAAAAAAGTGTCACAAAACATAAAAAATACATTACAAAATACAGTTACACTCAAATTAACACCATCTAATAAAAATGATTTTAAAAAAAATTGCGTGAAAAAGTTATAGTGACTCAAAGATATGAGATCTCGAGTGTTAGGGAAAAAAAAAAAACGCCAAAGTACGGCAGAGATACATACATAAGCAGAGATACATACATATACATTCTGAAGATGTATTTGTATGTATATAGATATGTTTAACTATGTATCTTATTTACTGTAAATATTTCACATTCCAATGTTCTGCACATAGTAGAATATGTTCTATGTATTTTGAAATAGATATTCCCTGTGGATGTCAGGCTTTGTCATCTGCCTGAAGGAACTGTTTGAACCATTTGATAAAGGTGCTGGTTGGGTTGGCACCAAAACGTCATGGGATCGTTTTAATCTTTGAAAATTTTACAATAAAAGCTAAGTTTTATTTTTAAACCCAGTGAGTGCTATCTTATTAGTGACTGTTTTTGTATATCTCTGATATAGCACCCTGGTGGCTGCTCACTCAAATATTTGAGGATTGGAGTACAGGTCCTATATATATCTGTATATGTCTATATCTATATAAACATAGTAACATAGTAGATGAGGTTGAAAAAAGACTGAAGTCCATCGAGTTCAACCTATACAAATCTAAAATACAAAAAGCTCCAGTTAAGCTTAAATAATCCCACTAAAAGGTGACATTTAATACTAGCAATCATATCCATGAATTTTGTTTCTAGACAAAAATGTATCCAAACAATTTTTAAATGTATCTAGGGTATTGGCATTCACTACATCCTTTGGTAACGAGTTCCACAATTTTATTGCTCTTACAGTGAAACAACGTTTCCGTTGCAGGAGATTAAGGCCTCTATTTAACAAGGTCTGGTGGACCTGATCCGACAGTGCGGATCAGGCCCGCCAGACCTTGCTGAATACGGAGAGCAATACGCTCTCCGTATTCAGCATTGCACCAGCAGCTCACAAGAGCTGCTGGTGCAACGCCGCCATAAGCGGGGGCCGCCAGCAGGGGGGTGTCAATCAACCTGATCGTACCCGATCGGGTTGATTTCCGGCGATGTCTGTCAGCCTGCTCAGAGCAGGCGGACAGGGTTATGGAGCAGCGGTCTTTGTGACCGCTGCTTCATAACTGCTGTTTCTGGCGAGTCTTTCGGAGCTTGATAGATAGACCCCTAAATCTCCTTTCCTCCAACTTTAAATTGTTACCTCTTGTCAGAAACAATTTTCTTGGAATAAATAGAGCTTCTGCCATCTCTGTATATGGGCCTTGAATATATTTATATAAAGCAATCATGTCACCTCTCAAGTGCCTTTTTTCTAAAGAAAACAGACCCAATTTGGCTAGCCTCTCCTAATAGCTTAAATTCTCCATTCCCCTTATTAGCTTTGTGGCCCTTCTCTGAACTTTTTCCAGTTCTGCAATATCTTTTTTGTGATCGGTCCCCAGAACTGCACTCCATACTCAAGGTGAAGTCTTACCAGGGATTTATATAGTGACACAATTATGCTTTCCTCCCTTGAATCAATGCCTCTTTTAATACATGCTAGTATCTTATTAGCCTTTGTAGCCGCTGCCCTGCATTGTGCAGCCATCTTTAGCTTGTTATCTATTACTACTCCCAAATCCCTTTCCTCCTCTGTTTAGCTGTCTTGTCCCATTTAAATAATGCATTGCCTGCTTATTTTTACTTCCAAAATGTAAAACGTATTACATTTAATTTTCCATTTACTTTCCCATACTTCTAATTTGTGTAGATCCCTTTGTAACGAAAGTTCATCCTGCTCTGACCTAGTGACCTTACTTAACTTAGTATCATCTGCAAAAATAGAGATGTCGCTATTTAATCCTTGCTCCAAGTCATTTATAAAAATATTAAAAAGAACAGGGCCCAGTACTGATCCCTGGGGGACTTCACTGATTGCCTTTGTCCAATCTGAGTATGATTCATTCACTGCTACTTGTTGCTCCCTATCTTTTATCCAGTTATTTATCTATGAGCTAACATTTTCAGATATTGCCAGTCCCTTAATTTTGTGCATTAATCTCTCATGTAGCACTGTATCAAATGCCTTTGCAAAATCTAAGTATATCACATCAACTGATTCCCCTTTATCTATATTTTTACTTACTTCCTCATAGAATCTAATTAGATTAGTTTGACATGATCTATTTCTTATAAAACCATGCTGGTTTCAACTCATAGGGGCCTATTTATTAATGTGTGAGCAGACATGATACGATGTAGCATATCATGTCCGCCACACATTTATAAATGCCGACAGCATACGTTGTTGGCATTTATCATTGCACCAGCAGTGCTTGTGAACTGCTGGTGCAATGCTGCCCCCTGCAGATTTGCGGCCAATCGGCCGCTAGCAGGGAGTGTCAATCAATACGATCGCATTCGATTGGGTTGATTTCTGTCCGTGGTCTCAGAGCAGGCGAACAAGTTATGTAGCAGCGGTCTTTAGCCGGTAACAAGGGGCATCAAGCTCCATTCTGATCTTGATAATTCGGCCCCATAATCTTATTTACACAAATGTGCTCATTAATATAATTCCTTATAATCCCTTCAAATATCTTCCCCACTATTGATGTCCGACTAACTGGTCTATAGCTTCCTGGATCATCCCTGCTTCCTTTTTAAAGAGTGGCACCACATCAGCTTTATGCCAATTCTGGGGTACCATGCCTGAGGATAATGAGTCTTGAAAATTTAGGAGTAGAGGTTTGTCTACTATATTTATAAATATATATTTGTCTAAAAAAACAGCATATATATGTAGAAATATTTAATTACGAATAAATAAAACATATTCAGTTACGTTAAGAACAAGGGAATATAAAATATTCATATTTTCATGTCAGGTTAGCGCAGTTGTGAAAACGCTATAGTGTTTGCGTGAGAGAGTGGGTGTTTTTTCGAATTTCAACTTTAACCGCAATTTTCAAGAAGAAATGTGTCCTGTGTTTATGTTTGTGTTCCCTTTGAGGTGCCAGGACCCTCATAAATACTTTGTAGTATACACAGAAGAGACCTTTATAGCTCAAACTGTCAGCAGAGGGCATGACAGAACACAGAGCCTCAATCCAGGAACTACACTGGGGTCAGTGATAGGACAGCCAGCTATGTACATAGGTGCTTGTATCAGAAATAATGTTTCAGGAACATAAAGAATGGAAAAATATATGATGTTGGTATCAAAATACTCCTCACAATATCTCTAAGAGATTGCCTCTTTGTATATATGCAATTGATTTACCTAGCAGAAATTATGTGTTCTATAATTTCAATCAAAGACTTAGAGTTTATTGACTGTCGTAAAAGATAGGGGGCTTTCCAGCCCCTGCAAAGAGGGAGGGTCAAGCAACCGGATCCCCTGAAAATTGTATAAAGATTTGTGTTTTAACATGTAAAGTTGTTCTTCTTACATGGGAGGCTGTATACCAACAGAGTGAGAGACCATCTTTTCCTGCCAATCTCCCTGGCACAGATACCAAGACTAGTGAAGTATAAGGGTTCTGCTTTTTTTCTCTTTTTTATTTTAAAAACTGTTTGCTTGTGTAATTCTATTTGTTAATATCTTTTTATTATTAATGCATTGTGCTAATTTTTCATATAATAAACTTTCATTTATTAAGCTTTGGCCTTTGTCTAATATTTGAACCACGTTACTGAAAGAGATTGGTAGTATTAGGACTGTGATTTTATGTTATTTTTTTGCTAAATTGTAATCTGTGATTCAATTTGTAATTGTTCTGGGTTTTCCTTAAGATTTCCCATATCATATAATCTTAAATTGTGGCAGCTAGATATAGTGTTTAGTTTAGTGTGGGTGGCATTAAAGGGGAGTTTGGGGCATTTCTTTTACGTCTAGCACAGACTAAAGAGTGTGGTTAACCCTTGCACCCACTGAACTAAGTCACTTGCTTGGATTGGCTAAACTGTGACAGAGTAGGGACAGTAAAGAAGGGGTCTGATAACCCTTTCTGTGCCAAACAAGTGACTGGCGCAGGGTTGGTTAACTTGGTCATCACACAGCACAACCTGGCTAGCACAAAAATTAAAATCCTAGCAGAGTTTTTGCTAAAGCAAAAATGCAAAACACTGCTCCACTTGTAATTTAGCCCTAAAAGAGGAAAAAAATATTATAGATATATTGAATGATTGCTGCTTCCAGGAGAAATAGGTAAAGTCTATAATAAAATCATTTTTTTTCATTGGTATGTTCTGTCTGAATAGAGATATTTCTTTGATGTTAGCAATTGTGTGTTAAGAGCAAATAAAAAAGAATTCTAAGGAAGCGTGAAGTATGGTAAAAGTTTATCTGTCGTTCACATATAAGTTTTACCCTCATTAACATCCTAATACACACACATGCACACACAACACCATCCTAATACACACCACATGCACACATAACACCATCCTAATACACACACATGCACACACACCATCCTAATACACACACATGCACACACAACACCATCCTAATACACACACATGTACACACTACACCATTCTAATACACACACATGTACACACAACACCATCCTAATACACACACATGTACACACTACACATCCTAATACACACACATGTACACACAACACTATACTAATACACACACATGTACACACTACACCATCCTAATACACACACATAACACCATCCTAATACACACACATGTACACACAACACCATCCTAATACACACACATGTACACACTACACCATTCTAATACACACACATGCACACACAACACCAGCCTAATACACACACATGCACACACAACACCATCCTAATACACACACATGTACACACTACACCATCCTAATACACACACATGCACACACAACACCAGCCTAATACACACACATGCACACACAACACCATCCTAATACACACACATGTACACACTACACCATCCTAATACACACATGCACACATAACACCATCCTAATACACACACATGCACACACAACACCATCCTAATACACACACATGCACACACAACACCATCCTAATACACCCACATGCACATATAACACCATCCTAATACACACAAATGCACACACAACACCATCGTAATATACACACATGCACACATAACACCATCCTAATACACACACATGCACACACAACACCATCCTAATACACACACATGCACACACAACACCATCCTAATACACACACATGCACATATAACACCATCCTAATACACACAAATGCACACACAACACCATCCTAATATACACACATGCACACATAACACCATCATAATACACACACATGCACACATAACACCATCCTAATACACACACATGTACACACAACACCATCCTAATACACACACATGCACACACAACACCATTCTAATACACACACATGCACACACAGCACCATCCTAATACACACACATGTACACACAACACCATCCTAATACACACACATGCACACACAACACCATTCTAATACACACACATGCACACATAACACCATCCTAATACACACACATGCACACATAACACCATCCTAATACACACACATGCACACACAACACCATCCTAATACACACATGCACACACAACACCATCCTAATGCACACACATGCACACACTACACCATTCTAATACACACACATGCACACACAGCACCATCCTAATACACACACATGTACACACAACACCATTCTAATACACACACATGCACACATAACACCATCCTAATACACACACATGTACACACAACACCATTCTAATACACACACATGCACACACAGCACCATCCTAATACACACACATGTACACACAACACCATTCTAATACACACACATGCACACACAGCACCATCCTAATGCACACATGCACACACAACACCATCCTAATACACACACATGCACACACTACACCATCCTAATACACACACATGCACACACAGCACCATCCTAATGCACACATGCACACACAACACCATTCTAATACACACACATAACACCATCCTAATACACACACATGTACACACAACACCATTCTAATACACACACATGCACACACAGCACCATCCTAATACACACACATGTACACACAACACCATTCTAATACACACACATGCACACACAGCACCATCCTAATGCACACATGCACACACAACACCATCCTAATACACACACATGCACACACTACACCATCCTAATACACACACATGCACACACAGCACCATCCTAATGCACACATGCACACACAACACCATTCTAATACACACACATGCACACACAGCACCATCCTAATGCACACATGCACACACAACACCATTCTAATACACACACATGCACACACAACACCATCCTATTACACACATGCACACACAGCACCATCCTAATGCACACATGCACACACAACACCATTCTAATACACACACATGCACACACAGCACCATCCTAATGCACACATGCACACACAACACCATTCTAATACACACACATGCACCATCCTAATGCACACATGCACACAACACCATTCTAATACACACACATGCACACACAGCACCATCCTAATATACACACATGCACACACAACACCATCCTAATACACACATGCACACACCGCACCATCCTAATATACACGCATGCACACATAACATCATTCTTATACACACACATGCACACATAACATCATTCTTATACACACACATGCACACATAACATCATTCTTATACACACACATGCACACATAACATCATTCTTATACACACACATGCACACATAACATCATATCATCCCACCACATGCACACATAACATCATTCTTATACACACACATGCACACACAACATCATTCTTATACACACACATGCACACACAACATCATTCTTATACACACACATGCACACATAACATCATTCTTATACACACACATGCACACATAACATCATATCATCCCACCACATGCATGCACACATATGGGGGTCCATTAATTAAGCAGTGGATGCTGCTTCGGAGTCCCATCATTTCAGGCCCGCCTGAAACGGAAGTTTAGAAGCAGAGGTCATAACAAAGGTGGCGGACTGAAATTATCCCGATCCGATACTATTGGGATGATTAACGGCCCTTGCTAGCAGCCAATTTTACCAGAAATACTTGTGCAATGTTAAATGCCGCCAGTGTATGCTTGTCGGCATTTTAAATGTACCCCATAATCTCAACACACACATGCACGCATAACATTATCCTAATACACACGCATACACACATAACATCATCCCAGCACAGACATGCACGCATAACATTATCCTAATACACGCGCATACACACATAACATCATCCCAGCACAGACATGCACGCATAACATTATCCTAATACACGCGCATACACACATAACATCATCCCAGCACAGACATGCACGTATAAAATTATCCCAGCACATGCATGCATGCATTACATCATCCTAGAACACGCATGCACGCATAACATCTTCCCAGCACATGCATGTACACATAACATCATCCCAGCACATGCATGTACACATAACATCATCCCAGCACATGCATGTACACATAACATCATCCCAGCACACGCACATCATCCCAGCACATGCATGTACACATAACATCATCCCAGCACATGCATGTACACATAACATCATCCCAGCACATGCATGTACACATAACATCATCCCAGCACATGCATGTACACATAACATCATCCCAGCACACGCAACTCCACCACAACGCACACATGCACACGCAACTCCACCATTATTATCCCAACATACACATCATTCCAACACATACACATGCACACTCAACCAGCAGTCCTGGGTTCAAGACCCACGTAGGCTGTGACACATATCAACAAGCACATATGGGCATACATCATCTCAGCAATAACAAGCATGCACATACATTATCCCAGCAAGCATACATACATGAATACACGTCATACTAACAAACATACATGTTAGCAAAGATCTCATACAGACCCACACTTACCCTTATTTTGGTGCATAAATCAGACAAAAACAACAATTTCTTTTCATGTTTGCCTCCTGTGAAGTGGTACGCTTCACAGGAGGCAAACATGACAAGAAATTGTTGTTTTTGTCTGATTTATGTGCACGCTCAGTGTTGTAGGTGTTTGGGAGGGACAGCTGTATAACTTAGTCATAATTTGGTGAAGGAATCCTCTATGCTAAGGTGACCAGATTTTTAAAATGAAATCCAGGGACATTTTTTTTTTATTGACAAATGGTAAAAAACTATTTTATTAGCATATTTTCCTCAAATTATGTATGCAGTGTATTTGGTATGGGTTTATGGAATGATTGTATGATATACAGTATATATACACACATGTTATTTCTCACATTTTCTCTCTCTCACACACACAAGCATACATATACACACATGCACATACACACCAGCATACATATACACACATGCACATACACACAAGCATACATATACACACATGCACATACACACCTGCATACATATACACACATGCACATACACACAAGCATACATATACACACATGCACATACACACCAGCATACATAAACACATACACAAGCATACATATACATGCATGCACATACACACACACAAGCATACATATATAAACATACACAAACACACAAGCATACATATACACACACACAGGTATAAATATACGCACCTGCACATACACAGACACACAAGAATACATATATACACATACACACAAGCATACATATACACACATACACACACAAACATACATATGCACACACACACACACAAACATACATATACACACATACACACACAAACATACATATGCACACATACACAAACATACATACACACAAAAGCATACATATGCACACATACACACACATACATACACACACAAGCATACATATGGACACATACACAAACATACATACACACATGCACATATACACAGACACAAGCATACATACACACACATATACTGTATATACTAACACACACATATACTGTATATACAAACAAGCATACATATGCACACATACACAAACATACATACACACATACACAGACACAAGCATACATACACACACACACACATGCATATACTGTATATATACATACATATACTGCATATATACACACACACACACACACACATATACTGTATATACACACATGCACATACAAACATACATGTATACATACATGCACAAGCATAAATATACACACATGCACACATACATATACTGTATACACACACACACATATACTGTATATACACACATGCACATACATTTATACATACATACACAAGCATACATATACACACATGCACATACACAAGCATACATATACACACATGCACATACACAAGCATACATATACACACATGCACACACACAAGCATACATATACACACATGCACATACACAAGCATACATATACACACATGCACACACACAAGCATATATATACACACATACACAAGCTCTTCCCTCCTGACCTGCGCGCTGCCTGCCATACACAAGGACGAAGTGAAGTTATCAGGACGATCACTTCCACCCAGCGCTTGGATGCAGTACAACAGGACTGGTGCAAATCAGATTTTTTATTTGATGCAAGTGCTTTTCTAGTTAAAGTGAAAAAATCCTGTTTTTTAGTTGTGGTGCAGGTAACGAGGTATATTGCAATTGGAGGTGCTTTTGTCCATATCTTACATTGTGCAACTTGTAGTACAGCCCACAGGCATTGCACACAGGGTCGCCACTTGCATTGCGTCTCCACAGCGTTGTGGTTGTTGTATGGCAGTTGCTGCACTGTGTCCCAGCTCTCTTACTGACTATCTGTAGGAAACAGACATGAATAAATGTAGATGATTGTATGACTTTATCAAGTAAATCTTTTTTATGCTAATACGGCAAACTCACTGTACTTAGCTGCCACCCCACCACATTCACTGCTGCCATCTCTAGTGAATATTGTTTGCTTATTCTTTGTTAGAGGAATGTTTGCTGAGTACTAGCTATGACAATTTTGCTGCGCTCATAGTTGAATCTCTACAGACCAACTGTATAACACCTTTATAGACCACCATGGCATTTTACCATAATGGCATCTCTACAGCCCACCCAAGATCTATACCATAATGACATTTATACAACCCTACTACTATGAAATCATCAAAATGATACCTCTCAGCCTTACCCCTATGGTATCTCTACAGCCCACCAAAGCAAACGATGGCTTCTCTAACATAACAGCCTTACAACCATGGCATTTCTACCATGGGGATATTTCTTCACCCTTACCACTGTGGCATCACCACCATAAAGATACCTCTACAGCTTTGCCACTATGGCATCTTTACCATAATGACACATCTTCAGCTTTACCACCACAGCATCTTTCCTAGAATGACACTTAACCACCCTTTTATGTCTACCATAATGATACCTCTACAGCTTGGCCACTATGGCATCTTTACCATAATGACACATCTTCAGCTTTACCACCACAGCATCATTCCTAGAATGACACTTAACCACCCTTTTATGTCTACCACAATGATACCTCTACAGCTTTATCACCATAGCAGTTTTACTATGATAACTCTCCAGCCCAAACACACTTAAATCTATAACACAATTTTGTTATCCCTTTTGTGTATACCAGTCGTTTTTTGGGACGAATCAGTGGGCGATTTTGTCCATTCATCTTATGGTAAAGACCGCATGCATTGCATAAATAATGACCACTAACATCCCGTCTCCAAAGGGGAGTTACAGTAGCTCCACAATTTACACACTCACGATCCTCTAAAAAGAAGAAGGAAAAAAATGAATTTACATGTCTGTTTTCCTAACATTGTGTCACCTTTCTAAAGTTTTCACCATCTATAGATACCTGATATCTGGAATAGACTCGTGTTCATGTCCTGCCCCCCTCCTCCTAGATATCCCATCTGATGTAGACTTTGGCTGCTGGGACTTTTTGGCTCTAATGTCAAAAGCTCAGAGGCTAAAGGGCTCATCCTCTCTGTCTTCAGAGTCTCCAAGAATTTGGGGCTTCCTTCACGTTCCAGAGAAGGGGCTGGAGCCACCAGGAACTGAGCAGATGAGTATAGCGGGGAAGTGGATAGAGAACCTAATTGGGTAACACCTTGAGGGTAGAAGGAATAGGTTCCTGGATTTCTCCCATAAGTGGTCACACTGTGTGAATGTCCAGGTGTCTCTGACCAGTGAGAGGTGAATGTCTGGAGCACTGTGAAAAAGATGCAAGAGAAATTGAGAGAAAGGAAAAGAGATGGACCAGAGATGAGATTAAGGAATGGGAGTGTGAGCTGGTGGTACAGAGGTTGTAAGACATTAAGGCCTCAATCACAATCTATATACAATTTGCTCTTGATAAGGCTTTTTGCTTTCTGACCGATAGGTAGTCGAGTTTTAAAAGTGCTATATTGTTTCATTTGTAGAAACCTAGCCACTGTGAACAAGTTTTGAGTTGAAAATCCCCCAAAAAGGACTTTTCATGAGTTAACTGCCTGGTTTCGAAATTGAAACTTTGAGGTCTCCCAAAATTAACTGATACAATAGTGCATTAACACTTCTTAAAGGGAACAGTATACTGTAAAATTGTTTTTCCCTTAATGTGTTTCCAGTTACTATTTTTTACCAACTGCAGAGTATAAAATGTATGTGAATTTGCTTTTTAAGGTTTATTTGTGTATATGAATTAGCTGATTTTTTTGTTTTGAAGCCACAACCTAATAAAATGGGTTGAGCTTGTAGGTAAAATCAGATCTCATTTCTTTATCACATTGTGTACATATACATGCTTCTTTATGTTATATCTGTCCCTAAACAAAATACTTGGCGAGAACAATGGAAAATTTAAATTGTATTACCTCATCTCTTCTTTACCCCACTTGGAGGAAAATTTATTCTGCTGGCTTGGACCTAAGGCCAGAAACTTTCAGAATAGGTGGGGATAGCACAGGTTAAATCAACTATTTTGAATGCCAATATAAGGGTGAAGGAAATACTTGTAAACAATGTAATACACTCCAGCAGGTAAAGTAGATCATTGGGAACAAATTAAAGGGGATCATTTTTTTGAGTAAACTGTCCCTTTAAGGTTACAGTAAAGCTGTATTTATGTAACCCCTTTGTTCACTCTGCAAAGGAAATACTAATTTGCATGTGTGACATTAACCTATTGTCATCAGAATATATCTGTAGCAATAAATAACCATAGGTATTTAGACATGATGGATATTTCTATAGTCATTTCAGGACCCCAACATCTACAAATGGCGAGTTTTTATATTTCATTTGTAATATTTGATTAAAAGTCCCACTTGCACTGTCGTGATTATCACTAGCAGTATAGGCATAATTCAAATTGCGTTTTAAAGGGGGATTGATTGCTTAATCGCAACTTTTATAGCTAACTATTGTAATCCTTTTCCATCCGCACCACTGCCAACCCATCTGAATGCATCTTTTAGGTTGTTAAGGATAAGGACTGTTCACTATTTTACTATAGCTATATGGTCACTTTCAACTTTGACAACTATTTATTAAACAGTATTTTTTAAACTATTGTTTGTTAAAGCACCGTTTCAGTTTTGGCGTGAATTGAAAACAAAATGGCAAGTACGAATTTCTATGCAAATGACTTATAATATGCTCTTTTACTGGATTATAACATTTATTTTTTAAACTGTAATGTTTAAATGTTGCCATGCAACATTTTATCTTCCTGAGAGACTTAAATTAGATTTTCTGACCTTTTTTTTATAGTTGACACGCCTACATGCACGCCAAGTCCAAACTAGTTCACGCCTTTCAAAGTGCATGTGCCTACATTACTGAACTTGTAAACTGGAATGAGCATTAATGACCATGAGTTCCATAATGTAGGCACCACCACTTTGAAAGGTCCTCTTGTGAATGTGTTTGGTCCTGGGGGTAGATTTAATAAGCAGCGGATGCTGCTTTCTACACCCGTAGTTTTTGGCTCGCTGGAAACTTAAGTTAAGAAGCTGCTCCTTAACTTGTCCACCACTTGTCCACCATCAATCTCGATGATTGACACCCCCTGCTAGCAGCTGATTGGCGGAATTGCACAAGCATTTCACAAGAAATGCTTGTGCAATGTTAAATACTGACAGCGTATGCTGACGGCATTTAGCGATGTAGGGCGGACATGATTTGTTACAGCGAATCATGTACGTCCGACATATGATAAATTGACCCCCTACTGTGCATAGAGGTGTTTCCCCTATAAAAACATACGGCTAGATTACGATTTGTGTGTTAAGGTAAACAAGCAGCGTTAACAGGTCCTAATGCTGCTTTTTTATGCCTGCTGCTATTTAAATAAATCTAAATAAAATGAATATTATTAACTAAATTATTCCTATTTAAAACTAAATACTTACCTATAAAATAAACCCTAAGCTAGCTACAATATAACTAATAGTTACATTGTATATAGCTTAGGGTCTATTTTACAGGCAAGTTTGTATTTATTTATATAACTAGGTAGAATAGTTACTAAATAGTTATTAACTATTTAATAACTACCTAGCTAAAATAAATACAAATTTACCTGTAAAATAAAACCTAACCTAAGTTACACTAACACCTAACACTACACTATAATTAAATAACTTACCTAAATTAAATACAATTAAATAAATTAAATACAATTAACTAAATTACAAAAAAAACACTAAATTACAGAAAATAAAAAACAAATTACAAGATATTTAAACTAATTACACCTAATCTAAGAGCCCTATCAAAATAAAAAAGCCCCCCAAAATAAAAAAAACCTTAGCCTAAACTAAACTATCAATAGCCCTTAAAAGCCAATCGGAATTAAGGTAGAAAAAATCCTCGTGGCTGTTCCAATCAGCCAATAGAATGCAAGCTCAATCCTATTGGCTGATTTTCTAACCATGTCTAGCATTCAGCTCTTTTACAGTGCCAAAAAAACCCTAATCTAAAAAAAAAAAAAAAAAAAAAAAAAGTCCTGAAGTCCGGACATCAATCTCCATACAGACGGCGAGAATTCTTCATCCAGGCGGTGATATCTTCATCCATCGCAGGGGCATCTTCTATCTTCATCCCGGCGGCGCGGAGCGAAGCTATCCAGGACCGACGATGACATCCTTGCGTGGAGCGTCCTCTTCATACAATCACCACCACCATACACTTAAGTTGAATGGCGTACCTTGCATTCCCATTGGCTGATTTGATTCTTCAAATTCAAATCAGCCAATAGCATGAGAGCTACAGAAATCCTATTGACTAATTTGAACAGCCAATAGGATGACAGCTACTGAAATCCTATTGGCTGTTATTTTATAGGGCTATTAGATTAGGTGTTTATTATTTTTTGTAAGCTTAGAGTTTTTTTATTTTTCGTAATTTTAGTGTTTTTTATTTTTTGTAATGTTAGATTTTTTTATTTTTTGTAGTGTTAGGTTTTTTTAAGTTTGTAATTTAGTTTTTTTAGTTTTTCGTAGTATTAGGTTTTTTTTAAAATTGTTGTTAGGTTCATTTATAGTTTAATCTTATTTTTTTTTAATTTCACAGGTTTTTATTTATTTTAAGATAATTATATTTTAACTTTTAATTTAGACTAAGTAGATTTATTTAGTGTTGGTGATGTGGGTGGGCGGCGGATTAGGGGTTAATAGTTTTAGTTTATTAGTTACGATGTGGGGGGCTGGCGGATTATAGGTTAATAGGTTTATTTAATAGTCGTGATGTTGGTGGGCGGCAGATTAAGGGTAAATAAGTTTAATATAGTATTTGTGACGCGGGAGGGTGGCGGTTTAGGTGTTAATAGGTAGTTTATTGGTGTTAGTGTACTTTGTTACATTTTAGTTAAGAGTTTTTTGTAAAACATTTTTCTTTTGCAAAATCCCTAACTACTGGTCTCAGATGGCGAAATTGATCATGTCGGTATGGGCTGTAATGCAAGCATTTTAGCTGGACCGCACAACCTGTAATACGGCGCTATTGAAAATCCTGCACTCATACGTAAGTTTTTTTGGGTGCAGAATGGACGTTGCGTTACAGGCTAAAATGCTTGCGGTATAGCTATACTGCTGCGACTCGTAATATGCGTTACCAGCCATTCTACGCGCAATGGCCAATATATCAGCGGTAATAGCCGTACCGCACCGTAATGCAAAACTCGTAATCTAATCAATTGTCCCTAGGCTACACAGTATAAAAAGATAAATACATTATAGCCTAACCCAAAAGAAAGATTTTGGGTTTAGTGACCCTTTAAGCTTACATTTCTGCTTTTTCAAATAAAGATAGCATGAGTGCTATAAAAATAATATTAATAAAAATTCATATCCATAGGCACCCAACTACTGGAAGATGGAACATAATCCAAAAGAAAGCCAAATCAGTGCAGAAACATATCAGTAGAGGATATGGAGTAGTGTACCGACGTCCTAACAGGAGGAGGCAAAGGACATGCTCCTGCGATACCTGTGGAAGGCTTGTGATTAACTCCCAAAAAAGGTGTAATTGTGCCAGTACCAAATACTTCCTATACACCTCTCTGCCAAACAGCAGCACTCTGAGGTGAAAATTGGGCCTCAACTCAGTCTGAGATCTCTCTCTCATAGAAAACTTCTGGAGCACTTTCATTCTTCACCATTCTTCACCTACCTCCAGCGGAGGCAAAGACCAAACTAGTTACCATAGAGGTTGGAGGGGTTTTATAAGGCTCTTGGAGTTTTGGAATCTTTGTCTCCTCCTAGTGGTCAGGTAAAATAATTCCCAGGAGTAATGGATCATGGAATCTCACCACCTGAAAGAAAACCTGGTCATGAAGGTAGAATCTCGTTTGAGGGTCTCTTACGCAAATACAATGTTGCAAGGCGGCGGGTTCATCATTTACAGTTTAAGTAATGTTAAAATCTAGTAACTGAAGATATATTTTATTTTTTACATATAAACTCATAGTCGCCATTTTGTTTTTAGTTCACGCCATAATTAAAATGGTGCTTTAACAAACAATAGTTGTAAATATTGTTTTAAAAAAATACTTGTCAAAGTTAAAAAGTGATTGTATAGTGATCGATAAAAAAGGGTGAACAATATGCCTATTCCGTCAATCTAAACAATGCATTCAGATGGGTTAGCAGTGGTGCAGATGTAAACAGATGACAATAGTTGACTATGAAAGTCGCATTAAGCCACCCAATTTAAAAAACTCCAGGACTGTTAGTGAAAATCACGACAGTGCAAGTGTGACTTACAATCAAATATTAAAGGGATACTAAAGCCATATTTTTTATTTCCTGATTCAGATAAAGCATGCAATTTTAAGCAATTTGCTAATTTACTCCTATTATCAAATTGTCTTCGTTCTCTTGCTATCTTTATTTGAAAATGCAGGAAAATAAGGTTATTAGCTGGCCCATTTTTGGTTCAGCACCTGTGTAGAGCTTTCTGATTGGTTTGCTACATTTAGCCACCAATCAGCAACAAATATAGAAATGCAGATTTTATCAGCAAAGATAGGTAGATGATAAATAGACAGATAGGTAGATGATAAATAGACAGATAGGTAGATGATAAATAGACAGATAGGTAGATGATAGACAGATAGGTGTTTATAAAGTTACATTTTGATACTATTTAAAGAACGGAAGAGTATGGGGCCTATCTATCAAGCTCCGGATAGAGCTTGAGGCCCCGTGTTTCTGGCGAGCCTACAGGCTCGCCAGAAACACCAGTTATGAAGCAGCGGTCTAAAGACCGCTGCTTCATAACCTGTCCGCCTGCTCTGAGCAGGCGGACAGACATCGCCGCAATTCAACCCGATCGAGTACGATTGGGTTGATTGACACCTTCCTGCTGGCTGCCGATTGGCCGCGATTCTGCAGGGGGTGGCGTTGCACCAGCAGCTCTTGTGAGCTGCTGGTGCAATGCTGAATACGGAGAGCGTATTGCTCTCCGTATTCAGCGAGGTCTGGCGGACCTGATCCGTACTGTCGGATCAGGTCCGCCAGACTTTGATAAATAGAGGCCTATGTGTTCACCATCTCTGATGGTTTGCCAATTCCTGGCACGAAAAGCGTAAGATGTCTATAGGTTAATTTTGCTGCTAAACTTCTTTATGCTTTTAAATATTTTCTAATAAAGTATAAAGCTTTTTTTTATCTTCCACAATCGTTGGATATAGAATTTTATTTAATACTGTTTTAAGTTGTATAAGAGAGGAAAAAGAAATACAAATTAGTAAAGAGAGTTATACACTGTCTCACCTGGAGACTGCCTGAATCCCCCCACTGCTCTGGCACCAAGAGATCCCCCATAGTGAGACGGACTTCCATCACCCCCCAGTCCATAGAAGAACTCAGATTCATCTGAGGGTGGCATAAGAGATGAGTCAGGGTAATGGGAGAGGGTCTCCTGGCCTGACAGGGGGGTGAAATCCATTACTGGAGATATCCTAGCACACGCTACCAAGTAACCTGCAACAGAGGAAAGAAGCACAGAGTTAGATACTTAACGATGGGGTAACGATCAAATGCAATTAGGGCAGCTGTTTATTAATATTCAGGTATCCATATTTCTTCCCTTTAAAAGGACATAAAAGTCAAACTTAAACTTTCATGGATTTCTACTTCTGTTATCAAACTTGTTCTCTTGGTATCGCTTGTTGAAAAGAATCCCTATGTGGACTTAAGAACACATTTGCACTACTGGGAGCATGTTTAACGAATCAGTTGCTGCTAGGACCAAAATGTACTAATGAAAGTGACGTTATTTAATTACCAAGTCACAGAATTAAAACGCAGGGCTAAATTACAAGTGGAGCACTGTTTATTGCTCACGGGCTAACTCCGCTAGAAGTAAGCTTTTTGTGAGCGCCGTTTACCCTGCCTTTTACAAGTTAAAAGTAAAAACGTATTCCCCCATAGACTTCAACACCCAAAAAGTCGAGCAAACCCAATCACATTTCACATTCCAATGTTCTTCACATAGAAGAATATGTTATAAATATAATGTATATATATATATGTATGATGTTTTTTGGTTAAAATTATATATATATATATATATATATATATATATATATATATATATATATAGAGAGAGAGAGAGAGATGATTATATATAGGTATAAATATATAGAGATACATATACATAGAACATATTCCCTTATGTGAAGAACATTGGAACATTGGAATGTGAAATATTTACTATACAAACACATTATAACACTTTATTAAATATGAATATTGCATAAATATTTTTTTTTATGTTTTCAGCTACTTGACTGCAAAGGGTTCCTACGCACTTATACATATGTCTATACATGTGTATATATATATATATATATATATATATATATATATATATATATGTGTGTGTGTGTGTGTATTTATGTGTTTATATGTGTATATATGTCTGTAAATACTTATATACACATATAAATACATATGTACACACACATATATATATATATATACATATACATATTTAGACATGTATATGTATGTATCTTTATTTTAAAGCCCTTTGCATGCATTTTTTCTATCTTTGAGCCCTTATAACTTTGCAATGCAATTATTAGTGTTATTATGAGTGCAACTGTACTTTTTATTCCAAATTCTTTTTATTGTGAGACAAAAAAAGGAAATGCAACATGCAAACATCGTTCTTGCAAATAAATTGACATTACAATTTTGTGATAAAACATAAAATGAAAACAACATTGCATATAGTTGAAATCAAAGTTAGGTTCTCATTTAAACTCAAACAGACAATAACTGTGGTTATATAAGCAAACAGTTTAAGATCAGATAGAGCCCCGGTTAGACTGTGCTAGGATAAAGCAATCCCAAGTATCTGTCTTATAATATCTGAATTCCTCCAGTTCTAATAATTTGGTGGTCTTCTGTCTCCACATATGTAGTGTTATAGGGATGGGTGATTTCCAGTTTTTAGCTATGAGTATTTTAGCACTATTAATACATATCCTGAAAAGGATTCTATGTTCTTTAACGGGAAGTGTCGGATTTTTATTAAGAAGCACCGTTAGAGGGTCCATGTGGATCCGTGTCTGGAGGGCCTCCTCTATCTCCCCTATGTTATTCCTCCATAAGTGATTTATAGTTTTACACCACCACCACATGTGGCCCATTCCGCTTCCCACATGACCACATCTCCAACATCTGTTGTTAGCTGAGGGGTAGAGTTTATGGATGCGTCTAGGAGTGAGGTACCAGTTGTGAAGAATCTTATTATTTAATTCTAGAATGGTTGCTGAGGAAGAGGATGATTTAGTATTCCTAAAAATCTGGGAGGCCGTCTGGGGAAAAATGATAATCCCCAACTCCTTCTCCCAAGCATCTATTGAACGTGGCAAGTTACCTGGGGGAGGCTGGGACATAATGTTCTGAATTTTCGATAGAGTGTGTTTCATCAGAGTTTTAGATGTGAACAGTTTTTCTAGATTGGTTAAAGGTCTCAACATATTATGACTAAATTTGTGCGTTGTTATGTAGTGGTGCATTCTTCTGTAGTTGTACCAATTATGTGCCCATAAAAATCCTTTCTCCTGTAATTGTGTGTAAGTTAGTATCCGTTCTCCCTCTGTGAGGTGACATATAGCTGTGTCTGCAAGGGGATCAGGCGAAGCTAGTCGTGGTCCTAGTGTCCTTAGTGAGAATTCAGAATTATGAATCAGGGAGGTCAGGGGAGAGGGACTTGATGACAGGTAATTGTTGATTCTATTTATAATTTCCCATTGTACGTATGTTTCCCTGGTAACTGGGTCCTCTATAATTTTAATTGTTTTCCCAAAATTGGGAGACCAGCAAATCGATGAAATGTTAACTCCACTATTTATGTTCTCCAACTTGACCCATCTTTTTTGCTCTCTGTGTATCCTCCAGTCTAATATTCGTTGTAAAAATATAGCTAATCTATAAGACTCTAGATTTGGGACTCCCAAGCCCCCATGTTCCCTAGAGCACATCATGATGGATCTATTTATCCTAGGGTGTTTACCTTGCCATATAAACGAGCTGAACAATTGTTGCACTCTTGTAATATATCTGGGAGGAAGAGGAATGGGCAGGGTTTGAAGTATATATAGAAGTCTAGGAAAGTCCTATTGTGTGTGTGTGTGTGTGATTGTGTGTATATTATTCACATATATATATGTACACACACACTTTAATCAAATTCCTACTCTAACACATATACAAATATATTAGAGCGTGAAAAAATAGATGAACAGATCCAGCTATGAATTTTGCACTTTGCTGCATATTTTCTGTCTTTGAATTGTAATATAGTTCTAATCAAGGAATATCATTGACTCCCTGTGACACATACAAGGAATAAAACACAATTAGTGAGGCTGTGTTTGAGGGGTCAGACAAGCTGCTGTGTTTGCATACACTGTGGCTGGAAAATCTCATAGGAGTGAGTAACAGTAAACTTAACTGTAAGTAAGTCAGTGGCCCATATTTATCAAGCTCCGTACGGAGCTTGAAGGGCCGTGTTTCTGGCGAGTCTGAAGAATCGCCAGAAAGACAAGTTATGAAGCAGCGGTCTAAAGACCGCTGCTCCATAACCCTGTCTGCCTGCTCTGAGCAGGAGGACAGGAATCGCCGGAAATCAACCCGATCGAATACATTGGGTTGATTGACACCTCCCTGCTAGTGGCTCTCCAGCAATACGCTCTCCGCATTTAGCATTGCACCAGCAGCTCACAAGAGCTGCTGGTGCAACGCCGCCCCCTGCTGACTCGCGGCTCAATCGGCCGCCAGCAGGGAGGTGTCAATCAACCCGATCGTATTCGATCGGGTTGATTTCCGGCGACCTGATCCGCAGTGTTGGATCAGGTCTGCAAGACCTTTGATAAATAGGGGCCAGTGTGTTTAATTTGCAAATTGATCTATCTGATGCAGAATTATTTGTCCAAGGGGCCATAAAGGGAGGTGACTGAGGGGTACAAAATTTAACCCCAAGAGGCTGAAGAAGTCCTGTGGAGCCTCTGTCAATAAATACACAAAATAAATTACCAGAGATATCCGCAATACATTTCATAGGTGTATGTTCCATCCATTTTTGATAACGGTCGGTTTTAATTGTATGGCCATTTGAGTTAAATAAATATTGATTTTTGGTGTAGCTTCCATTACAACAAAAATTGCAATTGGTGTATGTATGTGTGTATCTCCATAAAAGGGAAAATGTAATTACCTTAAGCTTTAAAGGGCCACTGTAAGTAAATATTTTCTATGCCTGTTACTAACTAACTACCCCAAATACGCTTTTTATCAATAGCATTTCATTAACATATCTCTACCGTATATTAATTGTTTTCCAAACCCACTCCGTGGGTATCCTTTGCTCTGTACCAATCCGTTTACAATACCTAGGTTTCAAAATGGCGCTTTAAACAGAAAGTTATTGGTTTAAGTATTTTGAACACTCAGTGCTGAAAATAGTGGGCAGGATAACGTGACATCATCGGCAAATAAAAGATATAACTTTTAGAACGTTATGAAACTTCGTTTTGGAGAAAATATAGGTCAGTAGGTATTAATTAATGTTTATTAACTTTAATATGTTAGTTGTTTAGCTTAAAAATTATAACAGAAAGTAATCCTTTAATGTTTTACATCTAATATTTATTTTTAGCTGTCCTAAATAATAATAAAAAAAAACTCCTCTGTTTTTTTCCTACAGGCACCCAAGATGTAAATCCGGCCCTGTGACCGCGCATCGACCGCTCCAACTCCGCATGGATGAAGAAGATGCTGGTCCCTCGATGGATGAAGATGGAGATGCTGGGATGAAGATCGTTCAAGCCGGACTTCAGCAACTGTGAGTACCTAAAGAGGGGTTAGTGTTACGTTTTTTCAAGGTATTTTTGGGGTGCTATTTTTTTTTATTAGGGCTATTGGCAATCTTAAAAGAACTGAATGCCCTTTTAAGGGCAGTAAAAGAGTTGAATTATTTTGTATAATTTGTTTGTTATTTTGTGTAATGTTTTTTTTTTCTTTTTGGGTGTTTTTTTTTTTTAGAATAGCCATTTTTTTATTTTTATGGGCAGCAAAAGAGCAATGCCCATACAAATGCCCTTTTCAGGGCAATGGGTAGATTAGGTTTAACTTTATTTTTATTTTGTGGGTTTGGGGGGTGGAGGTTTGTATGCTGTTAGGGGTGTTTGTTTTTCTTTCTTAGCAAAAGGGCTGATTTCTTTAGGGCAATGCCCTACAAAAGGCCATTTTAAGGGCCTACAAAAGGCCATTTTAAGGGCCTACAAAAGGCCCTTTTAAGGGCCCTTGGTAGTTTATTATAGATTAGGGTTTTTTATTTTGGGGTTTTTATTTTTTATTTTTTTTAAAAACGGTATTAGAATAGGAATAGTTTTTATTGTTTTGGATAATTTCGTTAATTATTTTTTGCAATGGTCGTTTTTTATTTTTTGTAATTTTAGTGTTTTCTTATTTTTGTAAAGGTAGGTTTTTTATTTTTGTAATGTTAGTTGTATTTATTTTTGTAATGTTAGGTTTTAGCATAAGGCAGCTTAGGTTTTAATTTTATTTCACAGGTAAGTTTGTATTTATTTGAGTTTGGTAGTTAGTAAATAGTTAATAACTATTTACTAACTAGTCTACCTAGTTAAAATAAATACAAACTTACCTGTGAAAATAAAAACCGAAGCTAGCTACAATATAACTATTATTATTATTTTTTCACAGGTAAGTTTGTTTTTAGTTTTTAATAGGTATTATTTAGTTAATAATTGTAACTTTAATTTAGGTCTATTTTAATTATGTTAAAGTTAGGGGGTGTTAGGTTTAGGGTTAGGTTTAGGGATTAATATAGTTTAATTTAGGTTGTTGCGATGTGGGGGCCGGCGGTTTAGGGGTTAATAGGTGTATTTAGTGGCAGTGATGTGGGAGGCCAGAGGTTTAGGGGTTAATAACTTTATTTAGTGGCGGCGATGTCGGGCAGCGGCGGAATAGGGGTTAATATCTTTATTATAGTGTGGGCAATGTTGGGGTGCAGGAGAATAGGGGTTAATAACTTTATTATAGTGCGACGATGTCGGGGAGCGGCGGAATAGGGGTTAAAACATTTTATTAGTGGCGGCGATGTCAGGAGCAGCAGATTGGGGTTAATAAGTTTATTACAGTGTTTGCAATGCGGGAGGGCCTCGGTTTAGGGGTTAATAGGTAGTTTATGGGTGTTAGTGTACTTTGTAACACTTTAGTTTTGTGTAACAGTTTTGTTGCGTAAAACTGCTACTCTCAAATTGCGAAAAAGGATTGTGTCGTTATAGGCTGTAATGCAAGGTTTTTAGCCTCACCGCAACACTTGTAATGGCAGCGCTACGGAAATCCCACACAAAAACGTAATTTTTTTGAGTGCGGGACTGACGTTGCGTTACAGGCTAAAAGGCTTGCGGTAAAGTTATACCGACAAGACTCGTAATGACTGCGTTGCTGTTTTAACACTGAAATGGCCATTTTTTTTAGCGTTAAAACATGAACTCAAAACTCGTAGTCTAGGTGACTGTTTTTTTGTCTCTTTAAGCAGAACTACAGCCCTCAATACTGGATACAAATAACAAATATACATAAGATGAAAAAATAACTTTTAGTAAAAAAAATGTTGAACTATTTTGAAGAAATACATTTATAATAACTGTAATTCATTTTTTGTGTATTATTAGAAACATTACTGTGTTAGTATTTTTCTGCAAATTGTAACTATTTTTTTCTACAGCTTCTTGTACTAAAAGAAAAAACTTTAGGCCGTTAAAGGAAGTTAGAACGTATTTCCTTAAAGAACCCGTTATCTGGCCAAGATCTGAGTTTTGCAGTGAAATGTCAAAATACTGTGCCGTTTTCTTACTTCAGAAGAAAATTACACAGGATCGGACATGCAAGATGTGCAGAGAGATATAATAAGCTAAAAGGGAAAACAAGACATGAAAGGAACATTAAACTCTTCTTGCTTTTAAGTAAAAATTGTGCTTTGCTTTTTTTGCCTCTATAGGGGAACGTGAGGCAAATTCAGTAACGTAAGTTTTCAAGATATGCTGCAAATGACCTAAACCAGCTTCTGCAGGTTACAGAATTAGCTGTTTGGTCTCCGTAGAAAGTGTGGGACAAGCAACGTTTACACAAAAGCAAGAGGTGTTTATTGACCTTTTAACCAAGAAAGAGAACAGATAAGTAGCTAATGAAGGTTTACAACTAACTATAGCGGAACCAGGAAAACAATTATGGTGACCGGTAACAATTAAACATGGGACCCTTTCAGCCTTCTTCTTAAAGGGACATTAAACACTTTGAGATGGTAATATAAGTTAATAAATCGTGTATATAAAAAAAACAATATACTTTCATTATTTATCCTGTCCCATTTTCCAGTAATTCCATTCTGAAATTGTGAGCTTTTCAGTTCCTGTTAGAAATGGAAGTGCAGAACACTGTTATATTCCACACAGCCATTGGCTGCACACTCTAGTAACCTATTTATATCTGTCCCTAATTGGCCACAGCAGAGAAGGTAACCTAAGTTACAACATGGCAGCTCCCATTATTTTAAAGACACAAAGGGTTAGATTTCAGGTCCGCCTGAAACTTAAAGGGATACTAAACCCAAATTTTTTCTTTCAAGATTCAGATAGAGGGGCCAAATTATCAAACTCCGAATGGAGTTTGATGCCCCTGTTTCCTATATGATCGGGCTGATTGACACCCCCTGCTAGTGGCTGATTGGTCGCAAATCTGCAGGGGGCGGCATTGCACAAGCATATGCTGTCGGCATTCAGCGATGTCTGTCGGACATGATACGCTACAGCGTATCATGTCGGACAGACATTGATAAATTGGCCCCAGAGAATACAATTTTAAGCAACTTTCTAATTTACTCCTTTTATAAATTTTTATTCATTCTCTTGATATCTTTATTTGAAAAAGCATGAATGTAAGGTTAGGAGCCTGCCCATTTTCAGTTCAGCACCTGAGTTGTACTTGCTGATTGGTTTGCTACATTTAGCCACTTATCAGCAAGCTCTAGCCAGGTGCTAAACAAAAAAAATGGGCCAGCTCTTTAGCTTACATTCCTGCTTTTTCAAATAAAGATAGCACGAGAATGAATAAAAATTGATAATAGGAGTAAATTAGAAAGTTGCTTAAAATTGCATGCTCTATCTGAATCATGAAAAAAAAAAAAAAATGGGTTTAGCATCCCTTTAAGTTAAGAAGCAGTGGACTGCAATCATCCCGATACAATATGATCGGGATGATTGACACCCCCTACTAGCGGCCAATTGCACAAGTATTTCACAAGCAATGCTGGGTGGACATGATTCGCTATAGCGAATTATGTCCGCCCGGCATTTGATAAATTGATCCCTAAACCTTTACATTTGTTTTGTCAATATTTAAACAGCTAATGAAACTTTAAGAAATACATCTACATACTAATCTTTTTTTTTAATGCATCATTTTATCTAGCATTTATTTAGTGTTTAATGTCCCTTTAACGGAAAATTGAATAAGCATAGACACCATTAATAAGCAGTATAGCGTGTTTTACTCACCTTGCTATTGCTATATATGTATAATTGCAAATTATTTAGCTACAGGGGCACAGGCCTAAATTTGCACATTTTTGGTTTTAAGGGATGCATTAGGCTTAACCCTTCCACTTCTGGAATTTCGGAGACATACTTGCTCAAAGTACCAGAGAATGTTTAGCATTTTCGCTATCACTCCATTTAAACAGATATAGAGCCTTTATTTATGTACAATAACTGTATATTTTTCTTTTTGGCATAAAAAAAGCTTTCAGTGGATGACCATTTCAACTAGCAATTTATTCACAGAATTAAGAAATTACTGTAAAATGAACAAAAAAAAGTGATTATATATATACTGTATATATATAAATGATCACATTCCACTTTTGCATTGTTGAACCTGTAGCTTTCTAACTTCAGAAAAAAAATCTCTACGTTTGGTCAATGGCATGTTTGTTGGCAAAGTTTTATTATTGTGTTTGATTAGTTTAAGGTCTTTATCTGCAGTAATGTCTACAATTATGCAATGGGGTAACTCCCATTTGGTATAGCAGAACTGCCCAAAGTCTCATAACGGACCCACAAAAATATTTTTTTAAATTAGACAACCCAAGTTATTAATCTAGACCTAGTTTGGAATATTTCAAGCCGCCACTTGGCCACCAAATGTAATCATATAACAAATGTTTTAATTTTTTTCTCAAACTTTGGGTTTCTCACTGAAATGATTTACAAATTCCTGGCAGTGAAGGGGTTAATCAGTTAGCTGTTAAGGGTGAAATGTATTTTAGTGCAGTGATTACCCTCCCACCTGACACCTCCCACCTCCCTGATCCCTCCCAAACGGTTCTCTTCCCTTCTCCCTCCCACTGGCCCCTTAGGTACTGTCAGCCAGTGTGCAGTTTTGAGTTTGTTTTTGTTGTTGTTATTTTTTTAATTATTTTCTGCAGTGTAGGGATCCTGTCTCACTGTCCCACCTCCCTGATCCATCCCACACAGCCTTTTCCCCCTCCCTTCCCCCATGTTTAATGTCATATTTGTAATAGCCAGTCTGGCTGCCAGTAAAATTTTTATAACTTTTAATTATATATTTTTTTTTTACCTGTAGTGTAGGGAACAACAATCATATCAGTTAAAGGGACTTTATCTGCAGTAAAGCAAAAATGATGTTACAATTTTGTTACTGTATGTTAGTTTTGCATTGTTGACCCCAACAAACTGAGTAAACTCATAGGTAAAGACCCAATATGGATCTGCAAGCTTTGCAGCTTCTGTGCAAGACACAGCTGGTGGTTGGCAGCTATATATGACTGAAGTTTCTAATTGGCTGACCAACCATGGGAGCTGCAACCAGTGTTAATTTTGATGGCACATTTCGATTTAGTCTTAGTTTTAGTCTTTTGACTAAAATGCCATTTTACTTTTAGTCATATTTTAGACATCTGAATTGATTTAGTTTTAGTCAACTGAATCTCCAGTAGATTTTAGTTGACTAAAATCCTAAGGGGTTTAGTTAAAGTGTAATGCAATTTAGGCATTATATACTCTAGGAGTAAACATAACACCTGTTATTATTTATGGTATAAAGGTTTAGCCGTTGTGATATATAACGTCTTTATTAAACTTAAAATGAAATAAAACCAAGTTTCATAAACAAAGAGAAGTGTAACTTTAAAATATATATAAAAAACAACAACTGTAAACTGTATTGCACATATTACCCAATATAAAAACATTAACAGTTCTCTGTTAATAATTAAAACAAGTATCACGTAACATAAAGTTTCTGCAGCTAGCACAGGCACAGCATAACTTAAACCCATACTCATGGGTTATGCTTATTTCTATAGGAAGAATCAATTGATTGTTTACAGATTTGAACATTTTTCGGCAACGATATTAGCACTGCTCTAGAACTTCCAAACTCATTATATACTCCTGGAGTAAAGGTTTATTAACCTGTTTTTGTTTATGGTATTAAGGTTTGAACATGCAATACAGATTTAAGAGATTTAACTCTTGTGGTATATAACATGTCTTTATTTATCTTAAAATTTAATAAAATTAAGTTTTGTAAATTTTACAAAAGGGCAGTAATTAGATATGGACTGATTATAACACCTTGCATAAAATGTTTTTGTCAGCAAATTTTTAGTTAGTTTTAGTCAGTCTTTTGACTAAAATGTCATTTTGATTTAGTTTTAGTCATAGGCCTCTAGTTATTAAGCCGTCAACCGCAAATACGCTGGAATTCCGCAGTGTATTTGTGGCGAGGCTGATTCGCCGTAGTTATCAAGCCCTACAGCCCGGCAAAAGTAGAATTTAGTGACGTAACCTACAGATTGATGTTTATGTCACTACAGATGTTTTCCGAACGCAAGTTCGGCACAATCTGACTACTTTTGGTAGTTATCATATACCTACCAGGTACGCTCGCCACTATTCCGGCCCAGCGTACCTGGTTTTCAATCTGCCGCCCTGGAGGCGGCGGATCCCATAGGAATCAATGGGAGTCTGACAGCAGCGAGAGCTCATGTTCGCTGCTGCCCGATATCCCATTGATTCCTATGGGAAGTGTCTGCACCTAAAACCCTAACATGTACCCCGAGTCTAAACACCCCTAATCTGTCCCCCCTACACCGCCGCCACCTACATAACTTACTAACCCCTAAACCGCCGCTCCCGGAGCCCACCGCCACTATAATAAATATATGAACCCCTAAACCGCCGCTCCCGGACCCCGCCGCCACCTACATTATACCTATTAACCCCTAATCTGCCGCTCCCTATACCTCCGCCACCTACATAAAGTTATTAACCCCTATCCTGCCGATCCCGGACCCCGCCGCAAATAAAATAATTGTTTAACCCCTAAACCACCACACCCGGAGCCCTCCGCCACCTACATTACATTTATTAACCCTTATTCTGCCCCCCCATACCGCCGCCACCTACAGTACATTGTTTAACCCCTAATCTACCCCCCTACACTGCCGCCAATATATTAAATGAATTAACCCCAAAACCTAAGTCTAACCCTAACACCCCCTAACTTAAATATTATTTAAATGAATCTAAATAAATATTACTATAATTAAATAAATTAATCCTATTTAAAACTAAATACTTACCTATAAAATAAACCCTAAGATAGCTACACTATAATTAATAATTACATTGTAGCTATTTTAGGGTTTATATTTATTTTACAGGCAACTTTGTATTTATTTTAACTAGGTACAATAGCTATTAAATAGTTAATAACTATTTAATAGCTACCTAGTTAAAATAACTACAAATTTACCTGTAAAATAAATCCTAACCTAAGTTACAAATACACCTAGACTATCAATAAATTAAATAAACTACAATTATCTTAACTAAAATAAAATTAAATACACTAAACTAAATTACAAAAAAACAAACACTAAATTACAAAAAATAAAAAAAGATTACAAGAATTTTAAGCTAATTACACCTAATCTAAGCCCCCTAAAAAAATAACGAAGCCCCCCAAAATAAAAAAATGTCCCTACCCTAATCTAAATTACAAAAAGTAATCAGCTCTTTTACCTGTAAATAAAAATACAACCCCCCAACATTAAAACCCACCACCCACATACCCCTACTCTAACCCACCCAATCCCCCCTTAAATAAACCTAACACTAACCCCCTGAAGATCTCCCTACCTTGAGTCGTCTTCACTCAGCCGAGCCGAACTCTTCATCTGATCCGGGAACAGGTGGTCCTCCATCCGGCAGAAGTCTTCATCCAAGTGGGGCAGAAGAGGTCCTCCATCCGGCAGAAGTCTTCATCCAAGCGGCATCTTCTATCTTCATCCTTCCGGCGATGAGCGGCTCCATCTTCAAGACCTCTGACGCGGAGCCATCCTCTTCTTCCGATGTCCGAACGCTGAATGAAGGTTCCCTTTAAGGGACGTCATCCAAGATGGCGTCCCTCGAATTCCGATTGGCTGATAGGATTCTATCAGCCAATCGGAATTAAGGTAGGAAAAATCTGATTGGCTGATTCAATCAGCCAATCAGATTGAAGTTCAATCCGATTGGCTCATTGGATCAGCCAATAGAATGGACCTAGCTATTGTACCTAGTTAAAATAAATACAAAGTTGCCTGTAAAATAAATATAAACCCTAAAATAGCTACAATGTAATTATTAATTATATTGTAGCTATCTTAGGGTTTATTATATAGGTAAGTATTTAGTTATAAATAGGATTAATTTATTTAATTATAGTAATATTTATTTAGATTAATTTAAATAATATTTAAGTTAGGGGGTGTTAGGGTTAGACTTAGGTTTTGGGGTTAATTCATTTAATATATTGGCGGCAGTGTAAAGGGGTAGATTAGGGGTTAATCAATGTACTGTAGGTGGTGGCGGTGTAGGGGGGTAGGATAGGGGTTAATAAATGTAATGTAGGTGGCGGAGGGCTCCGGGTGCGGCAGTTTAGGGGTTAAACAATTATTTTATTTGCGGCGGGGTCCGGGATTGGCAGGATAGGGGTTGATAACTTTATGTAGGTGGCGGAGGTATAGGGGGCGGCAGATTAGGGGTTAATAGGTATAATGTAGGTGGCGGCAGGGTCCGGGAGTGGCAGTTTAGGGGTTTATATATTTATTATAGCGGCGGTTTAGGGGTTAATAAGTATAAAGTAGGTGGCGGCGGTGTAGGGGGGACAGATTAGGGGTGTTTAGACTCAGGGTACATGTTAGGGTGTTAGATGCACACTTCCCATAGGAATCAATGGGATATCGGGCAGCAGCGAACATGAGCTCTCACTATTGTCAGACTCCCATTGATTCCTATGGGATCCGCCGCTTCCAGGGTTAGCAAGAAAGCTGCGAAGAAGCTGATGAGCAGCGAGATCGATGACTGTTAGTTAACAACAGTCCGCTGCTCATCGCTCCGTACTTGGTGCGCGGCTTCTTGACAGCTTTTTTGATAACTTTGGTGAACGTATTCAGGTCCGCGGCGGCGATGTTTGGCGAGCTTAGGCGAGCGTATTGGACAGGCAAATGCAGGAAAATATGGAGCTTCATAACTAGAGGCCATAGTTTTTTGACTAAAATGTCATTTTGATTTAGTTTTAGTCATTGTCTTTTGACTAAAATGCCATTTTAGTTTTAGTCGCATTTTAGTCATCAGAATTTCTTTAGTTTTATACTAATTTTAGTCTAGTTTTAGTCGACGAAATTAACACTGGTGGCTAGAAACAGAATTCAGGGGTATGATTGCCTGTTTTAAATGGGACTAATTTGGAAATATATTAAGATTTGTATAGGTTGAACTTGATGGACATCTTGCAATTTATAAAAGTCAGTGACTACTTTCAGTAGAAATTCAGGAATTGTTCATAAAATACAAAAAAGAACATTTGTGAGATGCAGAACAAGTAAAAAGATGCTTGGGGAGTGCTTGACACCATCTGTCACAGATGGTGGAGGCAATGTGATGGTCTGGGGAGTGCTTTGGTGCTCTTAAAGTGGGAGATTTATACAGGGTAAAAGGGACCTTGAAAAAGGAAGGCTATGCCATGCCATACTCTGTGGACGGCGCTCGATTAGATCCAATTTCCTTCTACAACAAGACAATGACCCAAAGCACAGCTCCAAACTAAGCAAGAACTCTTTAAAGGGACACTCAAGTCAAAATAAACTTTTATAATTCAGATAGAGCATGCAGTTTTAACCTTTTAATGCCGTTATGGCGGTTTATTCCATCCTAACTGTGCTGGGCTTTAACGCCGTAAGGACAGGGTAATAGCTGAGCGCCATACTTAGTTTTTCTAGTAAGGACGGAATAGAACGTCCTAGTTGTTTGGCTGTCCTGAAGCCAACAGCGCTTCCTGGATGCAATCGCGGTCTGGAAGGCGTGTCTAGCTTCATAGGGATGCCCCCTGACTCAATCCAATAACTGAAATCTCGCGATCGTGCACGCTTTGTTCCGATGTAGGCAAATTTACCCTGTCATGAAAGGGTTAAGACACTTTCCAATTTACTTCCATTATCAAATTTTGCACTTTTTTTTATATTCACACTTTCTGGGGAACAAGATCCTACTGAGCATGTGCACAAGCTCACAATGTATACGTATACTAGCCTGTGATTGGCTGATGTCTGTCACATTATACAGGGGGCCAGAAAATGGGAGAACAAATACATTTGTCAGAAAAAAAATCAACTGCTTATTTGTAATTCAGAGTAAGTGCTATTGCATTGTCTTTTTGTTATGTGCTTGTTAATTATGTAATTCTACTGCATTGAGTGGTCCTTTAAGGAAGAAGCAGTCAGCTGGTATTATGTCTTTAATAGAGTGGCCAGCACATTCGCTAGATCTTAACCCTATTGAGCTGTTGCACACGTAGATAGACACACAGATACATACACACACACACATATACACATAGACAGTAGATACACACACATGCATATATCTATCTACTGTATATATATATATATATATATATATATATATATATATATATATATATATATATATATATACACACACACACACAAACTCACAAATACATATACACATAAACACACACACACATGCATATATCTATCTACTGTATATATATATATATATATACACACACACACACAAACTCACAAATACATATACACATAAACACACACATGCATATATCTATCTACTGTATATATATATATATATATATATATATATATATATATATATACACACACACACACAAACTCACAAATACATATACACATAAACACACACACACACACACATGCATATATCTATCTACTGTATATATATATATATATATATATATATATACACACACACACACACACACAAACTCACAAATACATATACACATAAACACACACACACACACATGCATATATCTATCTACTGTATATATATATATATATATACACACACACACACACACACAAACTCACAAATACACATAAACACACACACACACACACACATGCATATATCTATCTACTGTATATATATATATATATATATATATATATATATATATATATATATACACACACACACACACACACACACACACACACACAAACTCACAAATACATATACACATAAACACACACACACATATGCATATATCTATCTACTGTATATATATATATACATATATATTGTAACAGGAAACACTTTTAACCACAGTCTTCTAGGGCACAAATGCAGCACAGGACAGTCACTATAGTTTAAAAGGCTTTATTTTTCACAGCAATAACAAACAGGCAGTTCATTTTCAAAAGAGGGAAATCCTTCCTCTGCAGCAAAGTTAAGTACTTTTAAATGTGTCCCAGCACTTTACAGCATTCCACAAGTGCTTTGTAAAAATAATGTCCTTTTACAGTTCACAGGAACAAAAGTCTTTTACACAGTGTAACAGACACACACACCAGCCTCTGTAGCTGTGTAACTCTCTCCCAAGGCCTAAGTGAGGCTGCTATTTAAACCCTCACAACTTCTAATTAGCCACACCTGTGATTAGCTGCTGGACAGCTTAACAGCTGTCTGGGATAATCAAATACACACTCTTTCTCCCTGGGGTTTTAACTGAAAGGAGAAATAGCATGTACAATGCTTGGTCTTAAATATCTTCCATTTATAACCAGGCCTTGCTTTCTGTCACATATCCTCCCCCCCAGCTCACACCCAGTGGGTTGAGCGACCATGGACATCAATGAATGTACCCGAGACAAACCATCAGCATTGCCCTGCAAAAGACCAGCCCTGTGCTCAACAGTAAAATTGAAGGGTTGCAAGCTAAGAAACCACCTAGTAACCCTTGAATTTGTTTCCTTATTCTGACTCATCCATGTGAGAGGAGCATGATCTGTTACTAATTTAAATTTTCTTCCCAACAGATAGTACCTAAGGGTCTCTAAAGCCCACTTAATGGCAAGGCATTCTTTCTCCACTATAGAATAGTTCTTTTCCTGTGAAATAAGTTTTCTGCTTAGGAAAAGGACAGGATGCTCTTCTCCCTGACACTCCTGCGAGAGAACTGCTCCTAAACCAACATCAGAGGCATCTGTCTGTACAATAAAATCTTTAGCGAAATTGGGGGTTACCAAAACTGGATGGGCACAAAGGGCATCTTTCAAATGCTTAAAAGCTTGTTCTGCTTCTGGGGACCATTTTATCATAATTGGGGCCCTTGCTTTTGTGAGATCTGTCAAGGGTGCCGCAATTGTAGCAAAATTTGAGATAAACCTTCTATAATAACTAGTTATCCCAATAAATGCTCTTACTTGTTTTTTAGTTAGAGGCTGTGGCCAGTTCTGTATGGCCTCTACTTTTGTTGTCTGAGGTTTAACTAATCCTCTACCAATAGTATAACCCAAGTACTTAGCTTCCTGTAAACCAACAGTACATTTTGCAGGATTGGCAGTTAACCCAGCGGACCATATTAAATCAAGTACTGCTTGAACTTTTGGAAGATGGGATTCCCAATCTGTACTATAAATTATAACATCATCCAAATATGCTGCCGCATAACGAACCTGGGGTTTCAGAATTCTATCCATCATCCTCTGGAATGTTGCCGGGGCCCCATGTAAACCAAATGGCAACACCGTATACTGAAATAAGCCCTCTGGGGTTGAAAAAGCTGTCTTTTCCTTTGCTTGACTAGTGAGAGGCACCTGCCAACACCCTTTCGCTAAATCAATTGTAGTGAGATAATGTGCTTTTCCTAGCCTTTCTATCAACTCATCTACTCTAGGCATTGGGTAGGTGTCAGATTTGGAAACACAATTAAGCTTATGAAAGTCATTACAGAACCTTAATGAACCATCCGGCTTTGGAACAAGCACGATTGGACTGTTCCACTCACTTTGTGATTCCTCAATTACCCCAAGCTTTAACATGTTTTCTACCTCCAGTTTAATAGCCTTTCTACGAGCCTCAGGGACCCTATAGGGTTTAAGGCAGACCTTCTTCCCTGGTTCTGTTATTATGTCATGCTTAATAACATTAGTTTTTCCCGGTACCACAGAAAATACCTCTTTGTTCATTCTAATAAAATCCTTGACCTCTCGCTTCTGATGTACAGATAGGGTTTCCGATATATTTACCTCTGGTTCAGTGACAGGGAGTTCTGTAGGTTTTAAGGTAACTAAAACTTCCCTATCTTTCCAAGGTTTTAACAGATTTATATGATATATTTGCTCAGGTTTCCTTCTCCCTGGCTGACTTACTTTGTAATTAACATCATTTATAACCCTGATATTATTTCTTGCCTCTACCAATGTTGGATCCTCCCATTGGGCTTTTTTAAAATTACCAGGGCCACCAACCAGATCTATCAAATCATCAATATTTTCCAAGCTAGTACTTGGTACTTCATTACTCTGAGAAGGTTGATCACCTACTAATACAGGCATAGGGCAATAAATCTTATTTTTCTCCTTTTCAATGGAACCCCCTTCAAAATCAGTTTCAGAGAAAGGAAATACATAAATATCAGAAGTTTGACATATTTCTGGAGATTCCCATAACTCCAGAAATTTTTGAAAATTTCTCCCTATCACCACCTCATGGGCTAAATTTGGTACTACACCAACACAATATTTTAATTTACCACACTGAGTCTCAACCTCCACCTCAGCTGTAGGATATTCCCGTTTATCTCCATGAACACAGATAATTCCCATACTAAAGATTTAGCCACTAGTGTGACCATACTTCCTGAATCAAGCAAAGCCCTAGACACTTTACCATTAACTGTCACAGTACACCAATGGGAATCATTATTAATAGAGCTGTTGCTATTAGACAATAGTGAATGTGCAACATTACGGTCCATAAATTCATCTTTATCACAGTCTCTAGCAATATGCCCAACCTCATTACATTTAAAACATCTTACAGGTTGGTTATATTTAAATGTTTCCTTAATTCCTGGGGAAATGTCTCTGGTGTTTTGCCTATACACCTGCTGCTCTCTTATCCCCTTTATCCCCTGAACAGTCTTATCAGTTCTTGTAGAGCTCTGGGACTTGGGATTGTGGGGCTGATCCATTGAAGATTGTTGCAAAACTTCTCCTGAAGCTATAAATCTTTCGACCAATACAATCAACTGATCCGCTGTTTGAGGATCACCTTGATTAACCCACCGCCGCAGGGAAGCAGGTAATCCACGCTGAAACCGGTCCATCACCAGTAGTTCCACTATTTTGGTAGCCGAATTAACCTCTGGTTGCAGCCACTTCCTGGCAAGGTGTATAAGGTCGAACATCTGGGATCTTGCAGCATTATGAGATGAAAACATCCAGGAATGGAATCTTTGTGCACGGACTGCCGAAGTCACCCCCAGGCGTGCAAGGATTTCTGCTTTCAATTTCTCATAGTCACTGGCTTGTGCTGGCTCTAAATCAAAGTAGGCCTTCTGAGGTTCACCAATAAGAAATGGCGCAAGTATACTCGCCCACTCAACTGTCGGCCATTTTTCTCTTTCTGCTGTGCGTTCAAATGCCAAAAGATACGCCTCAACATCATCAGCTGCTGTTATTTTTTGAAGATAATGACTAGCCCTTATTACTCTGGAACCTTGGCTGCCACCAACATATTCAGAGTTCAGTCTTTCTGATATGGCTTGAAGCTCTCGTTGCAGAGTCTGTGTAGCACTTTGCTGCTCCTCCCGGGTCTTCCTGAATGTCTCAGCTTGCACAGCAGCCATCTGTTGTATCAACAATTCAGTGTTCTCCTTCTGTGATTTAGCCAGCAGCATAGCACTCTCTGACTGGGCCAAGACCAACTGTTGCAGTGCTGCAGTATTTTCAGCAGCTTTTCTGTTAGTCTCTTGCTGTATAGCATTAGAATGGATCAAAGCTTTAATGACTTCCTCCATGTTGCTTGCAGATTATTATGCCCACAGACTTACAACGTGGTTGCCCGTATTCTCCACCAAGTGTAACAGGAAACACTTTTAACCACGGTCTTCTAGGGCACAAATGCAGCACAGGACAATCCACTGTAGTTTAAAAGGCTTTATTTTTCACAGCAATAACAAACAGGCAGTTCAGTTTCAAAAGAGGGAAATCCTTCCTCTGCAGCAAAGTTAAGTACTTTTAAATGTGTCCCAGCACTTCACAGAATTCCACAAGTGCTTTGTAAAAATAATGTCCTTTTACAGTTCACAGGAACAAAAGTCTTTTACACAGTGTAACAAACACACACACCAGCCTCTGTAGCTGTGTAACTCTCTCCCAAGGCCTAAGTGAGGCTGCTATTTAAACCCTCACAGCTTCTAATTAGCCACACCTGTGATTAGCTGCTGGACAGCTTCACAGCTGTCTGGGATAATCAAATACACACTCTTTCTCCCTGGGGTTTTAACTGAAAGGAGAAATAGCATGTACAATGCTTGGTCTTAAATATCTTCCATTTATAACCAGGCCTTGCTTTCTGTCACAATATATATACACACACACAAACTCACAAATACATATACACATAAACACACACACACATATGCACACATACATATAAATATACACACAAACAGATACAGATACACGTAGATAGACACATATACATATACACATAGATACACACACATGCATATATATACACACAAACTCACAGATACATACACACATACATATACACATAGATACACAGACATGCATATATTTATATCTATATATATATATACACACACACTCACAGATACATACACACATACATATACACATAGATACACACACATGCATATATCTATATCTATATATATATATATATATATATATATATATACACACACACACTCACAGATACATACACACATACATATACACATAGATACACACACATGCATATATCTATATCTATATACACACATACATATACACATAGATACATACACATGCATATATATATATATATATATACACACATACACACAAACACACACACACATATGCACACATACATATAAATATACACACAAACAGATACAGATACACGTAGATAGATACACAGATACATACACACAGATGTAGACAGACAAATACTGTACATACACACACATGAACACAGATACACATGCACACACACACACCGCCGGAACATAAGTTAAGAAGCGGACTGCAATCATTCCGATCAGTTACACCCCCTGCTAGAGGACGATTGGCCGCGAATGTGCAGGGGGTGGCATTGCACAAGAAAAGCTTGTGCAATGTTAAACGCCGGCAGCCTATGCGGGCTGACATGATTCGCTGTCCGTTCGCCATTTGATAAATCGGCCCCATAGGGCTCGCCAGAAACACGGACCCTCAAGCTTCTTCCGGAGCTTGATAAATGGGCCCCATAGACTCAACATGCAAAAATCCTAAAGACTCTATTGCTGATGTGAAGTGTCTCAACTCGTGGTCATGTCACAGATGACACGGCTCTTTAGTTTTTATTCGTTTTGCATATGTCAGAGTGGGCTGTTTTATAGAGGGAGTCTTTTTATTTTGTTTGTTCTGTAAAGTGGAACTCATGCTATGCCCAAGAGGTGATTAGATAGATACTGCTCCAAGTGATGCTATGCCCAAGAGGTGATTAGATGGATACTGCTCCAAGTGATGCTATGCCCAAGAGGTGATTAGATGGATACTGCTCCAAGTGATGCTATGCCCAAGAGGTGATTAGATAGATACTGCTCCAAGTCATGCTATGCCCAAGAGGTGATTAGATAGATACTGCTCCAAGTCATGCTATGCCCAAGAGGTGATTAGATAGATACTGCTCCAAGTCATGCTATGCCCAAGAGGTGATTAGATAGATACTGCTCCAAGTGATGCTATGCGCAAGAGGTGATTAGATAGATACTGCTCCAAGTCATGCTATGCCCAAGAGGTGATTAGATAGATACTGCTCCAAGTGATGCTATGCCCAAGAGGTGATTAGATAGATACTGCTCCAAGTGATGCTATGTCCAAGAGGTGATTAGATAGATACTGCTCCAAGTGATGCTATGCCCAAGAGGTGATTAGATAGATGCTGCTCCAAGTGATGCTATGCCCAAGAGGTGATTAGATAGATGCTGCTCCAAGTGATGCTATGCGCAAGAGGTGATTAGATAGATACTGCTCCAAGTGATGCTATGCACAAGAGGTGATTAGATAGATACTGCTCCAAGTGATGCTATGCCCAAGAGGTGATTAGATAGATACTGCTCCAAGTGATGCTATGCGCAAGAGGTGATTAGATAGATACTGCTCCAAGTGATGCTATGCGCAAGAGGTGATTAGATAGATACTGCTCCAAGTGATGCTATGCGCAAGAGGTGATTAGATAGATACTGCTCCAAGTCATGCTATGCCCAAGAGGTGATTAGATAGATACTGCTCCAAGTCATGCTATGCGCAAGAGGTGATTAGATAGATACTGCTCCAAGTCATGCAAATTTCAAGGTGTAAGGTTGTGTTGATTTTTTTCTTCAAGATATTAGTTTCATGAATCTAGGTCCATGTCCACAAAGTGTTATGTGGGGGATTCAAACTGTTTCTTGTTATTTTATAAAAATATGTATATATAAAGAATACTGAAAATAATGCAAAGGTCTGGAAAGAGCAAATATGCTTTCTTCCAATCCATTACTTACATCAAGCTTGTGCAAAGTATATTCTCAAGGGTTGAAAGTAGGCATGTGCATTTGTATTGGGCCATTCGTTCCTTCGGCTGCATATCGAGCGGACAAATGGAAATGGGACCAAAACCAGACTGGAATAAAATGTTGGCATATTTATTAATGCCATTTGTTTCTTTCATTAGGGACTATAGGCACCAAAAAAAAGGAGCAGAGAACACAGGAGAGGGGAAGGGAGCCTGAGATCATTTGACAAATGAGCTCCTTTGTTTACAGGGGATCTGACCATTATGTGTACAACTTTCCCTGTCCAATCGTGACAGAGCATCACTAAATGATTGATGTGAGTTCCAGCAAGTCAGGCATTAAATCCTGAACAGGCTTGTCCAATCCACTATTAACCTAGCATAGGGAGGTGTGTTAGTCTTCTGAACTTCTGGTTTTGAGCTGTCTAGTATTGCGTGCCTATCTGAGCTAGCTGTGCTATTTTTTGCTATAAAATTGTGCAGAATCTGTGCAAAATATTTTTGCACTCTGGGGACAAGGGAATTATATAATTTTCTTTATTTTAGTGTAGTTTAAGTTAATCATAGGTAGCAGGGGGCATAGCTGTGTGACTATACTACTAGTTATATTATAGGGCAGCTGCCTTTGGAAAAGAAAACATTTAAGTTTCTTCCACCTTTTTTTGTGCAGAAAAATAGTTATATTTATTTACTATTAATTTAAAAGCTGCATGTAAAAATAACTTTTGCTATGCGACCAGCCACTGACTGACCTGCTCGGTTTTTTGAGGTTGCCAAAAAATGTAGAATTAAACTTTTGTTTGCAGAAAAACACTTCTAATTTTGCAGTCAGTTAAACATGGAGTTAAATGCTGCAGGTAAACTTTAGCTGTGTGGGCAGCCATAGCCTGCGACTGTACTGCCCTGCCTGCATTTTTGGGGGTGCCCAAAAATTTAGAATGAACTCTAACCCTTTGGGGCCGATATATCATTGTGCGAGCGGACATGATCCGATTTTGCGTATCATGTCCGCTGCACATTGATAAATGCCGACAGCATCCGCTTTCGGCATTTATCATTGCACCAGCAGTTCTTGTGAACTGCTGGTGCAATACTGCCCCCTGCACATTCGCGGCCAATCAGCCGCTAGCAAGGGGTGTCAATCAACCCGATCGTATTCGATCGGGTTGATTTCTGGCGATGTCTGTCTGCCACCTCAGAGCAGGTGGACAGTTTATGGAGCAGCGGTCTTTAGACCTCTGCTTCATAACTTGTGTTTCCGGCGTGCCTAAAGGCTCGCTAGAAACACGGGGCATCAAGCTCCATACGGAGTTTGATAAATATGCCCCTTTGTGTGCAGAAAAACACTTATCTAGTTGCTGTTAACAGCACGTTTAGTTTATTAATAATTAAAGTATATTGCTGTGGTGGCATAGCTTGTTGCTGATAGGTAGGTCTGCTGGCTTTTTTGGGGGTTGTAAAAAAAAAGTTTTGTAAACTTTAACCCTTTAAGGCCCATTTATCAGGCTCCGTCTAAAGACCGCTGCTTCATAACCCTGTCCGCCTGCTCTGACAGCTCCGCTCCGGATGGATGAAGACTTCTGCCGCTTGGAGGACCTCTTCTGCCCGGATCGGATGAAGACTTCTGCCCCTCTGGAGGTCCACTTGTGCCCGGCTGGGTGAAGACGGCTCAAGGTAGGGTGATCTTCAAGGGGGTAGTGTTAGGTTTTTTTAAGGGGGGATTGGGTGGGTTTTAGAGTAGGGTTGGGTGTGTGGGTGGTGGGTTTTAATGTTGGGGGGTATTGTCTTTTTCTTTCAGGTAAAAGAGCTGATTACTTTGGGGCAATGCCCTGCAAAAGGCCCTTTTAAGGGCTATTTGTAATTTAGTATAGGGTAGGAAATTTTATTATTTTGGGGGGCTTTTTTATTTTATTAGGGGGATTAGAGTAGGTGTAATTAGTTTAAAAAAATTGTAATATTTTTTTTATTTTCTGTAATTTAGTGTTTGTTGTTTTTCGTACTTTAGTTTATTTAATTTAATTGTAATTAATTGCAGGTAGTTTAGGTAATTTATTTAATGATAGTGTAGTGTTAGGTGTAATTGTAACTTAGGTTAGGATTTATTTTACAGGTAAATTTGTACTTATTTTAACTAGGTAGTTATTAAATAGTTAATAACTATTTAATAACTATTGTACCTAGTTAAAATAAATACAAAGTTGCATGTAAAATAAAAATAAACCCTATGATAGCTACAAATGTAACTATTAGTTATATTGTAGCTATTTTAGGGTTTATTTTACAGGTAAGTATTTAGTTTTAAATAGGAATAATTTAGTTAATTGTAGTAATTTTCTTTAGATTTATTTAAATTATATTTAAGTTAAGGGGGTGTTAGGGTTAGACTTAGGTTTAGGGGTTAATAACTTTAATATAGTAGCGGTGACGTTGGGGGGGCAGATTAGGGGTTAATAAATGTAGTTAGTTGCGGCGACGTTGGGGGTGGCAGATTAGGGGTTAATAAATATAGTGTAGGGTTCGGCGATGTTGGGGGAAGCAGATTAGGGGTTAATAAGTATATTGTAGGTGGCGGCGGTGTCCGGAGCGGCAGATTAGGGGTTAATAATATAATGTAGGTGGCGACGATGTCGGGGACGGCAGATTAGGGGTTAATAAGTGTAAGATTAGGGGTGTTTAGACTCGGGGTTCATGTTAGGGTGTTAGGTGTAGAGATAACTTTTGTTTCCCCATAGGAATCAATGGGGCTGCGTTAGAAGCTGGACGCTGCTTTTTTGCAGGTGTTAGGTTTTTTTTCAGCCAGCTCAGCCCCATTGTTTCCTATGGGGAAATCGTGCACGAGCACGTTTTACCTGCTATCGTAAGCAACGCTGGTGTTTAGGTGAGATGTGGAGCTAAATTTTGCTCTACGCTCACCTTTTTTGCAGCTAACGCCGGGTTGAAAAAAACCTGTAATACCAGCGTTGTCTTAAGGTAGCGTTAAAAAAAAAGGCTCATTAGCAACGCACCCCTGTAACCGCAAAACTCGTAATCTCGCCGAAAATGTTTCATTCAACCAACCTGTCTTAAGGGGACATGAAACAACATTTTTCTTTTGTGATTAAGATAGAGCATATGATTCTTAATAACTTTCTAACTTACTTCTATTATAAAAAGTTTGCTTAATTCCTTTGGTACTGGAAGCAGCTAAACACAGTGCATGAGCCAATGACAAGAGACTTACATGTGCAGCCACTAACCAGCAGCTACCTCCCAGTAGTGCCTTGCAGCTCCCGAGCCTACCTAGATATGATTTTTAGCAAAGGATACCAAGAAACAAAGCAATTTAAATAATAGAAACACATTGGAAAATTGATAAAATGACATGCTCTATATAAATCATGTAACTTTAATTTTTACTTTGATGCCCCTTTAAAGATAGGAACAAAAGATAAAATCTCACTGGAAAGCAAAAGGCATTTAATAACTTCTGAGTAAGTGCTACTCTCATCTTGTCCATTTGTCTGGAAGAGGGAGGTAAAGTCTCTCATGAAATGGATTATACAGTGAAGAAAAAGATTTACTAAGAAGTATTAAGCAATTTAAGGTAGGATTTAATCATTATTTATAGATTAACCATGAGAGGAAACATATAGGAACTTAAGCATTAAAAGGAACAAGCCAAAAACCAACTTAATGATAACGTTTAACATGAGGAAGGACAAGCCACAAACCAACTGAGGACATATATTAAGCATGAAAAGGAGCCAACCACAAACTAATAGAGAGAGTATATACTGACGAGACCATGAAATGGGTCATACAATGGAAAGAAACCAAACAGATTGCATTTGCTACCCATCAACAGGGAGAAGCCGTAAACCTACTGATGGTATACTCTAAATGTGAACAGGAACTAGCTGTTACTTTAATAATATAATATAAAAAGGGACTATCCATGGGATAAATGAGAGAGACTAACCCTAAAAGCAGACGAGGTACAAACTTATAGGGACAAATCAAAAGCTGAATGAATAAAGAACTGAGAAAAACTGGCAAAACAATTTAGAAAATAAAAGGGTTATGGAGAGAGTGGGGCTTATGGCTAGTGGTTTTCTTATATACAAGGGACAGCCTGTGCACCTTTGTGGGCCTATTACAACCCAGGGGCGTATTTTGGCCTAGGCAAACAAGGCACTTGCCTAGGGAGGCAGATTTTGGGGGTGGCAGTACTTTTTGAGTCTTACTACACACACACTGCACTACACCCACCATAAACAGATACACACACAAACTTGAACCTGAAAATTTAGTTTGGAATTGCCATGAAAAAAAAAGCTATACAGGGAGGACCGCCGTTAGCAAAACCACCAACTCCTCCGGTCACCAAGTAGCAGGTATACTACCTCTCCTTCCAATAGTACATATATGCTAAAGCGGTCAACGGCTCACTACTCCTCCACATGAGAACAAACAGGCAGGTAAGGTGGGGGGATCCCACGAGTCGGGTGCTGCAAACCACCAATAATAAAATTCCTGAACTTCCAGGATAAAGTTAACATACTTAGATACTACAGAAAGAAACTTCCTTTAAAGATAGGTGAAAACACCATCTTACATTTCCAAGACTTTTCTATAGATACCTCAAACAGAAGGCGAGAAATGGCACCATTTTGCACACAGTTAATCCAGAGAGGCATACAGGCGACAATTTTGTATCCAGCTAGACTGATAATTTAGCATAATGCTGAAGTGATTTTACTGGATACAACTCAGAAAGCAAAACAATTTATAGACAGCCTAAGCTAAAAATTGGCTCCGTAGATCTGAAATGTCAGAAAGTTTGTTGTTTTAGTTAAGAATACGGAAATGTTTTTGATGTCATTTCATCTTACAGAGTATATGTGTTTTTTATTTTTGGTTTTTCATGTCTTTGATGGAATTTTTCAGTTATTTTTTTTAAAACTTGGGGTAATTTGAACCTAGAGGATGACAAAGCAGACTCAAAAGGACCTCTTTAATTCTTTCCCATTTTCCCCTTTTTTTCTTTTACTTTTTATTTCTCCTTCCCCTTTATTTCCTGAATATCTTGTAGCCTACCATCTGGATATCTAGTTAAATAGATGCTAAGAAGAGCTATAAACCTGGTTTAATGGAATGTGGGAGGTTTCACCTCCCCAATAAAGAGGAAAAGGGTTATTAATTATTTACAACATTTTCAACCAGATATCGCTCTTATACAGGAGACCCATTTAAACTGTCAAGAATTAATCAAGCTTAAAATTAAATGGGTAGGAAAAGTGGTAGTGACACCATGTAGTAGTAGGAAGAGGGGGGTTGCTTGCCTTTTCAATAAGAAGTTAGATTTTAAAATCATCAAGCAGGGATTAGACAAAGATGAAAGGTTTTTAATAATTCAAATAGAGGTCGATAAGACAAAATATACCCTCTGCAACATATATGCTCCCAATCATTTTGATAGCAAATTTTGGGAAATAATGTATACAAAATTGTTACCCTTTATCGACTCCAACCTCATCATTGCAGGGGATTTAAATATGACCATGCATCCAATTTTAGACAGGATGAAAGTCAAGTGCACAAGACAATATAATAAAGAATTCCATATACTAGTTGACCTGTGTAAAAGACTAAAGCTAAAAGATATATAGCGGTCGCATAACTATACACATTTGAGTCTAAATCCCACAAGATTTTTTATAGAATAGACTTTTTCTTGATAGGTGAGAGTATGCTGGGGCTGGGCCTGGACCTAGAGACCTAGATATTAAGAATATGTATTTATCAGACCACTCAATGATTACACTAAAAATTTGTCATAAACCGCAAACCAGGTCAAACAATTTATTTTTCCCCTGATATCTACTATATAATATAAAATTTCAAAATTGGATGAGAGAAAAATTGAATTAATTTGTTTACCATAACAAGACCTATATAGAGAAGGTGAAGATCTTTTGGGAATCTGCAAAAGCATTCTTCCGTGAAGAAATCAAGGCTTGGCTCATCAAACAGAAGAAGATGTCTAAAGCTAGAGAAATACAACTCTCAAATGCCTTAAGGAATAGCTATAGGAGATACTTAGAAAACCCACAAAAAAAAGATTTTGGGAAAAATATCGGGAAACTAAATTAGAAAGAGAGAGCTTTCTAAACCAGAAATATTGTCAGAATGCTATAAAAAAAAAGAATTTCTTAACTTCAATGGTAAAACACTAAAATGGCTCTCACTCTTGGTTAATCATCTCAAAAAGAAAAATAACATAGATTTTATTAAAGTTAAAACCGAAAGATTTACTAACATATCCCAGATTAAAGATATCTTCCATAAACACTTTCAAAAACTATATTCTGCAGACAGAATTGACAGTTTAAGGAAACAGACGTTCTGGGAGAGTATACAGGTACCTAGGTTAGACAGGGAAAAATGAGATGATCTGAATGCCAATGAGGATATTTTAAGAGCTATCAAATCAGCCGCTGCAAATAAGGCTCCAGGCCCTGACCAGGTCCCCATTGAATTTTATAAGATCTTAAAAGATCAGATAGTACCTACCCTGCAAGCTCTATTTAATAAGTATTTTATACAAAACAATATGGCCTCTCAATATTTTACATCTTCTACGATTAATCTTATTCTTAAAAAAGACAAAGATCTTGAATCAGTTGACTCATACAGACCTATTTCTCTGCTAAACAATGACTACAAACTTTTAACAGCAATCGTAGAAAATAGGCTAAAAAACATCTTGGGGACACTGAGACATTTTGATCAATCAGGCTTCATGGACGGCCGCAATCCTACAAAGAATATGCGCAGAGTCTTGATGGTAATAGAACAATTATGGGTAAAATCGATAAGGCGAAAGGGTAGAAACATAGAGGAAGCAGCCTTAATCACGATACACGCCGAGAAGACTTTTGATTCAATCACGTGGGATCATTTATTTACATCCTCAGCAAAATTTGGATTTATAGGCCACTTCAGCACATTTATAAAACTTATATACAATAATCCTTCTTCCTCTATTCTGGTGAATCGTCTTCTCACACCAAAAGTTGTACTAGAGAAAAGTATCAGACAAGGCTGTCCCCTATCCCCTCTACTTTTTAGTATTTCCATAGAACCACTGGCAATCAGTCTTAGAAAGGAATTAGAGGGGATTTTATTAGGAAAAACAAGAATAATTCTCTCTCTATATACAGATGATTTATTATTGTTTATCAAAAACTCTAGGAAAAATATTCCAATTCTATTGAAGATAATCCACAATTTCAGCTCCTTTTCAGGGTATAAGATTAACGTATCAAAATCAGAGATTCTTTGGCTTAATAAAAGTAAGAAGAGTTTAAATGTAGTGCCTTTTAAAGAAGCAGAAAACCATATTGTATACCTGGGTATTACCTTAAGCAAAAATCCATCACACTGGTATGAGCTAAATTACAAAAAACTGTGGAAATCTATTATTACAAATCTATCGAAATGGAGGCAGCAAAAATATAGTTGGTTAAGATGATTCTTATCTGAAAAATGTCTATCCCAAAATCTACCTCTGTTTATCAAATATAGGGATATAAAGAAATTCAACTCTTGCTGCTCTCAGTTTCTATGGAACAAAAAGAAAGCTAGAATAGCTTTAAGGAAACTAGTTAAAAAAAAATTGGGGAGGGTTAGGATTCCCAGATCTTAAACTATACCATCTTGTGAGTCTGATTAACATTGCCAGCAATTGGATTACTGAAAGAAACCTAGTGACATATACACAAACAGAAAATGATTTAGTTCAGACAGCTTCAGTTGTAGGGCTACTACACTAAAATCCCAAAAGCTATAAAATATAGGAAAGTAATATACAATATTGTGTTAGCATGGTTTAAAATGAAAAAGATATTAGGTATTAATAGTCAGCTCTCAAAATTCTTACCGATATGGGGCAATACGGAATTTGTGCCAAGTTTGGTTATGAACATCTTTAAAAAATGGAAACAGAAATTATTCTTGTACATGTATCAATAGGAGGATCTATCTGTTGGAGCAATTAAATCATTTGAGCATCTTAGGCAAGAATTTGGGTTATCGGCAGAAGGATTCTATGTTTATTTACAGGTCAAGCATCACTATAATACCCTAATCTTCAATTATGGTAGAAATTGGTCACTGGGAGTGGTAGATCAAGGGATTCAGTTATATAAAGCAGATTTCAGTCTGGTACAAGTTATTAATGCAAAAATCAGGATTAGAAAATTTAGAGAGGCTTCAACTTAGATGGCAGGAAGAATTTATAGAAATCTCAGTGGAGGATATTAGACATAGCTTAAAGGTAGCTCACTGCAGTACAAATCTCCAGGCCTGGAGAGAGGCTCATGTGAAAGTAATAAACAAGTCCTATCTGACTTCAGAAATATTAGCAAAATAATGCAGTGTGCTCTAGATGCTCCTTCCCAAAGGCTGATTTAACTAATTGTTTTTGGTCATGTCCAAAAGTGAATACATTTTGGCATAAAGTAAACTATTGGTTGAACAGGTTTTTGACGAGGATGGAGACAAAATGTAGCTGAAATTATTTTTTTATATAACAGACCCACAGGTGGCTCAAACCAGGATCTGATAAATACTTGCATTTTCATTGGCAGGAATATAATTTCACGTTCCTGGAAATCCAGGTTCAGTCCAAGTATGAAGGAATGTATCATTAGAGTACAATATCAAATTAGCCTAGGACAACATGACCAAAATACAACAAAGGAGGCGGGAGTCAAAAACTTTTTTTGCCAAATGGCGCAAGGTTTATACTCTCTTACCCAGAAAGAACGCAAAGGGAAATAGTCAGGCCATTTCATAAATATGATTTTATTTGCATGGCGGTCTTAAGTGGACTGTTCCCTATTTATTGGTTAGAATTTAGACCCTATCTATCCCTTTCTGTGGTGTGTCCGGCACTCTGGCCTTTTGCCATTTTTTTGTCCCTCCCTATCCCTTCCCTCCCTCTTGTGTTGGTAATAAGTAGTGAAAGAATACCTATAACAAGGAGTTCACCAATTGTTGGAGCATAGTACATCCTGTATGATTAGACATGAAGGGGCCAAAGGAAAGGGCCACTTATGGAAATATGTCTATATATCTCTTTTTATTGTCTTCTCTTTTTTTGTGTGGAAAAAGTGATACTATGTTATCTGGAACTCATCATAGGGTCTGTACCTTGTCAGAATGTTCTTTTTTGTATGTTTTATTTGTTTAAGCAGTTGGATGTAAGATCATGGGGCATATTTATCAAGATCCGTATGGGGCTTGAGGCCCCTTGTTTCTAGCGAGTGCTCGGGCTCGCCGGAAACAGAAGTTATCAAGAAGTTATGAAACAGCGGTCTAAAGACTGCTGGTCCCTAACCTGTCCACCTGCTCTGAGGCGGAGGACAGAAATCAACACGATCGAATATTGATGTGCCGCGATGTGCAGCGGACATGATACGTTACTTCGTATCGTGTCCGCTCGCACATTGATAAATATACCCCCATGTATTAAAAAAGATAAATATACAAATTAAAAAGAAAAAAGGAATGATGCATTCAAAGAAAAAAATCAGTCTGAGAATAACATGTAGATGTGTTTTAAAGTTTATTTAGCTGTTTAAATATTGACAAAATTAGTGTAAAGTGTTAATGTCAATAAAACAATGGGAGCTGCCATGTTGTAACTTAGGTTACATTCTCTGCTATGGCTAATTAGAGACAGTTATAAATAGGTCACTAGAGTGTGCAGCCAATGGCTGTGTGGAATATAACAGTGGTCTGAGAAAATCTGAATGATTCACATCAAAAGCAACTATTCATTTTTTGCTTTCATTTCAAAGCTGCAGGTTTATGTTTTTAAAGGGACAGTATACACCAATTTTCATATAACTGCATGTAATAGACACTACTATAAAGAAGAATATGAACAGATACTGATCTATAAATCCAGTATAAAACCTTTTAAAAACTTACATAGCTCCCAGTTTAGCACTGTTGATGAGGTTTGGCTGGGACACCCACTGAAAGGGGCTGGGAAAACAGGAAGAGATGACCCTCCCCCTTCCTGCATATGAAAAGACAGATAACACAAACATGAGCCAGCAGGAGTCTGTAAACGCATATATAAATCTCACACTGTGTGGCTTGTTATGAGTCTGAAAATCAGCACAATTTTATTAAAAAATAAGCAAAACTATACATTGTTACAAAAATACTCCCAGATGGGCTATATAAATTGATCATCTACAAACATCTAGAAAACATTTATGCACAGAAAAATCTAGTGTACAATGTCCCTTTAAATATTTTGTAACGGGGGGGCGTGGCCTGACCAAGCTAAGAAATGGCCGCATAATTTGTGAGCTCTGTTCAGCTCATCGAATAAAAGTTTAATTTGGAGCCCTAGCAACTAGCCAAACATGCTAAAACAAAGAGCATTAATCTAGTCCATGATTGAGCTGATCTATCAACTTCAAAAACGGTAGCAGAACATAGAGGAGTGCAGGAGATAAATTATGAAGAAAATCTCACGACACTACATTGCAGCGGAGCCGTGGCGACTACATCAGGTAGCAACGGATAAACACAAACTACTTGCCCTGCAGTATCGGAGGTCAGTGAGAGCATCGGGAGACCGCAGCGCAGCGGAGGGAATCCCCGAGGAGAAAGAGCAGCAGAGTAAGCTGAAAAGAGCTGCGCAACACCGCACGCACAACAAAGCAGCATGGAGAAATCCAAGATGGCGCCGAGGTTCGCAGCGATCTGAGACTGCGAGCGGAGCTCCCGGACAGGTAATCACGATCCCCTGTATTAAAGGGCACAAGAGGGGAGGCTGAGAGACACCCAAAAATAGAAAAAGCACTGTGACCAACAGACAGATCCCCCACATAACTCGCCATATTATATGATAATCAAGGGCCAGGAAGAAAACATAGAGGGAGCCCAAGAAGGTGGGGTAAAATAGAATCGCTAACCTCAGGAAAGCAAAACAGTGAGACACCTCATTAAGCCTCACACTCCCTAAGAAAAGACTCTGAGACTCGCATAATCCTGCTGGAATAAAGGATTGCCCAGCGGTACAAATAAGATACAGACACAAGCCCACACCAGCTTCTCTGATAAACCAAATAAAGAAGCTAACAAGGTCTCTAATCATAAAAAGCAGATGATTGCGCATCATTAATTAGGATTCACTTATTAATCTAACAAACACTTTTGACGCCCAATACAACAAGTGACATTAAACCACTAATTTGCGGCCTTTATACCGCACCACTACCAATAGGTGCCAGAAAACCCTTTTCAACAATGTCAGCCAGAAGATTGATAAAGGGAGACAAAACAACTAAATCATCCACAGTTAATGCCTACTTCAAAACAACTGTACACCCCAAACTAAACATAACGGAAGACACGGAAGAAGGGGAACAAGAAACATCAGATATGGAACACCCTGACCCCACTGAAGCAGATTTGAAAGGCTTAGTCTCAAAACAGGACATTACAGCTAATTTTGAAAAGCTTTGGAACAAAATTGATAACATGCATACAGCAATGACCAATAGCTTATCTGAAATCAAATCAGAGATTGCTGATTTAGGGGGGCGGATGGACACACTAGAGAAACAAACAGACACCTTAGTTGAAGATATCACTAATGTTAACCAAACTGTAACTTCACACCACCAGGAGTTAAACGAGATTCATGAAAAACTCGAAGACTTAGAGAACAGGAGTAGGAGGAACAATATTAGGCTGAAAGGAGTACCAGAGAGCATCCTCAATAAAGACCTCCTCTCCTATGTAGCACAACTGTTTCACCAGGTGACAGGGGGATCAGACAACTTCAACATGGGAATTGAAAGAGCCCATAGAGCCCTCAAACCCAAACCCAAAGAAGGTATGCCTCCCAGAGATATAATTATCAAAATGGCGCTATTCCAAGATAAAGACAAAATCCTACAGAGTGCACGCAAGAATCCCACCCAGAAATTTCAAGGGAACGTAATACATTTCTATCAAGACCTCAGCGTCAAAACCCTTCAACGGAGAGGTGCCCTCCGACCGTTAACACAGCTGCTCAGAAAACACCAAATATTATACAAGTGGGGCTTCCCCTTTGCCCTGTATATCACCAAAGATTCCAGAACAATCACTCTCAGGGACCCATCAGACATTCCGGAAGTCTGTCAAATCCTCGACCTAGAAACCCGAAAATTAACATCTCCTGCTCCCTTGCAACGATTAACGAAACCAGCGGATCAGATTTCGAAAGCCCAATGGACAAGATCGACCAGAAAGAAACAAAAAACTTGAACATTCCTCTTTGGGACTTATTAAGGCTTATAAAGACCCCACAGGCCACTCTTTGCCACAGATATCACACGTTCACATGGTGATAGCCAGAGAAATGTGAGTTCCTAAAGGACACTTTTTCCACCAAAACCACTATGTGAACACACAAGAATAAAGAGAGACTGGCTTACTTTCTCTGGAGCGAACAGCCCTGTTGATACGGAGCTGTTAGACAACCAGGAATGAGACTTTGCTCACAAACACTACCCTATTGACAGGGGCCCCTTTGCTACATTACTAATATTCAATTCGGTGTAGCTGAACTGACACCCCCAGTTAATTAAGACTTACTGTTATTGCACTTTAAACGTTTTCTTAACATGTTTTTCCCTGTTCCTCTTGTTCTTTTTCTATCTTTCCCCCTATTCTTCCCTGCAGAAACCACAGAGCCAGATCCAAACTGGTGGGCCCATAGCCCAGCGGTGCCGCATTGCTGCTGTTTGTGCTTATGTCTGTTTTCAGATGTCGAAAAAGAGAGGTCTTTACAGTTAAGGTTCACCAAGAAGGTAGATATGATGCCCTTCTTAGCAGGGTCTACAACACTGGAGAGTAGGAAACCTAGAGGGGTCTCATGCGGACCAGGTAAGCTAACTACCCACAAACAACAAATAGATGGAGGGTGACTTGACCATAGCCACACATAATGTACGGGGCCTTAACACTGACACTAAGAGAAGATTAGCCTTTAAACAATACACTTTGCTAAAAGCCAAGATACTGTTTCTACAAGAAACACATTTTGTAAAACCTCAACTCCCCTACTACTGGACCAAAAACTACCCCACTCATTTTCATTCGACTACCAAGTCAAAGAAGAGGGGAGTTTCGATCCTCATCCACTCCTCAGTCAACTACATACACGAATCCACCACAGCAGACACCGAAGGTAGATATTTAATCTTAAAGGGACAGCTAGACAATGTAGATGTGGTTCTGTGTAATGTCTATGCGCCCAATGAACAACAACATATTTTTTTCGCCAGCATATCGCAACTCATCACTCAGTGGTCACAAGTCAGAATTATTATGGCAGGCGATTTCAACATCCCTATCTTATCACAAGACACACAGAGACCAAAGACAAGTTCGAACAAACTGTTAAGACGAGACAGCATAATACGGAACATTCAGAGTTCACTTAATTCACATTCACTAATAGACTCCTGGAACATCTTAAATGGCAACATCAGAGACACGACTTTTTATTCGGCAGCACACAACACCTACTCTCGACTAGACTATATCCTTACAAGTCAAATCATGCAACCGATACTTAACTCTTCCAACATTTGTCCCTGTGTATGGTCAGACCACTCAGTGGTGGTACTTAAGATGATGGGTATGGTTGACCCAAATAGATCTAGATCCTGGACTTACGACCCAAACTTACACAAAAACCCACTTGTTCACTCCTCTACCTTGCAACACTTAACTAAATTCTGGGACATTAACACAGATTCTACTGACAATCCGACGTGTGTATGGGCAGCACATAAATCGGTATTAAGGGGCACCCTCATAAAAGAAAAAACTGTACATAATAGAAAGACAAGACGTGACTTGCTGCAAACACATGAGGACATAGCACAATTGGAGAGACAACACAGACTAACGGGGAACCCCACCATACTGAATACCCTGCAACACAAAAGAGACTCACTGGCTAAATTACTAAATTCCCAGGCCAATAGAGCTATAATGAAACTAAAATCACAGTATTTTATATACGCTAACAAGCCAGACAAATTCTTAGCCCATAAAATTAGAGAAAAATATAAAAAAGCTAATATCCCAATCATAGAAAGACCAGATGGCACAAACACGACCCATCCCCAAGAAATAGTTGACGCCTTTGGAGACTTCTACGCACAGCTTTACGATGGTCAAAAAGTAACACAAAGTCCACAGATAGAGAACCTCACAGAGATTTTTAGCGACCCCCTCACTAACTAAACTAACAGACGACGACAAAAAGACGCTGAATGAGCCCATTTCGACGTTAGAGGTCGTATTAGCGATCAAAGCTTTAAAATCAGGGAAAGCCGCGGGACCAGATGGTTTCCCAGGGGAATACTATAAGCTGTTTAGAAAAGAACTTATACCACATCTGACCAAATTCTGCAACCACATAATGCAAGGATACCCAATCCCAGCTGAACTACTACAAGCCAAAATTATAATTATACCCAAACCAAGCAAAGATCCAAAAAAATGCTCTAGCTATCACCCAATCTCCCTGATTAACCAGGACATAAAATTTTTTACTAAGATCCTAGCAAACAGGTTAGCAAACATATTGCCCAAATTGATACATAAAGACCAAGTAGGTTTCATTAGAGACAGAGAGGCCCCAGACAACGTCAGACGAATTGTGGACACGGTCCACCATCTCTGTGACACAAAAACGCCTTCTCTGCTTCTCGCGTTAGACGCGGAGAAGGCGTTCGATAGGGTAGATTGGGGGTACATGAACACAACCTTGACACACATGAACTTTGAGGGCCCCTTTATGGACGCCATCAAAACTATATACACTAACCCAACGGCCCAGGTTTCCTCCAATGGCTATAGATCTAAACTATTTCCAATCTTAAACGGGACCAGGCAGGGATGCCCCTTATCCCCCTTGCTATTCGCGTTGTGTATTGAGCCCCTTGCAGCTCAGATAAGGGCGAACCCCAACATAGAAGGAGTTAGAGTGGGCAAGACGGATTACAAAATCAGTCTTTTCGCGGACGACATTCTGCTCACTCTGACCAGACCTATGCACTCACTACCCAATCTATTCGAAACAATAAGAGAGTTCTCATTAATCTCTGGCTATCGCATCAACACAGATAAATGCGAAATGTTGCCAATAGCACTCCCCCCCACATACAACGAAATTAATCCAAATAAATTTCGAGCTAAAAGAATCTAAGGGCCCCATGAAATACTTAGGGGTGGGAATAACGGGACAGACCCAACAACTATACAAAGCTAACTATATCCCTCTGTACAAGGCCATCAGAAAAGACCTGCAGACATGGAGGAAGCATAACTTCTCCTGGATGGGGAAAATAGCGGCGGTGAAGATGACAGTGCTGCCCCGTCTGCTCTATCTTTTCAGAGCTCTCCCCATACGTATCCTATACCCTGATTTAGAGAAACTTCAATCAGAGATTTTGTCATTTATCCGAGGTAAAAAGATTGTCAGAATAGCAGGGAGAACCATGACAAATCATAGAAGCCTTGGAGGTTTGGGGGTTCCGAACTTAGTAGAGTACTATAAAGCAGCTAGATTGGCCCAAGATACATTAATACTTAGGGCCAGAGGGGAAGCCCTATGGACACAGCTAGAATCAGATATGAGGGGGGGGGACAGAACAGACGCAATACTATGGGTACATAGAGACAACACACGTGAAACTAAACAACATCAACCACTCACAACTGAGACCACCCAGGTGCTATGGTCGGAATTAGCACACAAAAGGGAGATGTGCCCATTAGACTCAACTTTGAGGCCCATTAGATACCTCCTTCACAAAGACTTGCAGAGAACTATTAATAAATGGGAAAACAAGGGACTGTACCGGGTAGCTGACTTCTTACTACAGAACAAGGTGATGACTTATGCCCAATTAAAGGATAAACTAACCCCAGACCCTGTGCACTGGTACTTATACCTCCAAATATCTTCAGCAATACACACCTACATACAGCCAACCCAAACCAAGGGAAGATCTACCCTGGAGCACATATGTAGTAACACAGGCAGATCAAAACATTCCATCTCTAACATATACCTCGATATACAAAAATTAAAGACCACAACTAAGACACCTCTCATGCAGAGATGGGAAGCAGACCTAAACATTAGATTAGAACCAGAACAATGGCATATGACCCTGGTGACAGTCACTAAGGGCTTACTGAGCGCTGACCTTAGGGAAAACACCCTGAAGACGATATTCAGATGGTACCTTACACCCCTCAGAACGACACATATGACACATACCAATTCTAGACTATGCTATAGGGGATGCGGAGAAGTTGGCACATACCGACACATGCTCTGGGACTGCCCTGGGGTTCAGACCATATGGCAATCACTAACTGATTTAGTCAGCTACCTACTGGACGAGCAGGTGCAGATTAACATAGCTCAAGCTTTAATCCATGAACACATACCTCACCTCAATAGACCAATAAACACTTTCATTAGAATATTATGTACAATAGTGAGAACCTGTATAGCTAGATATTGGAAGGTGGGTACACCGTCATGGCAAGAGATTAAAAACAAAATCCAACATACATATAACATGTATGACCTAGCAGCGTGGTCCCTAGACACTAAAAACTCGAATGACGAGATCTGGTTTTACTGGAACTATAGAAATGGCTTTAATCACCCAACCCTGCCGACAACTACTCATTCTTAGACTCTTGGCGGCTAGTTGAATACACCTGAACTATTAGGAGCAGCTGACCTGTTTTCTCCTATATATAAGGTCACCAATAGCACTTACAACCTTCTTTGTTTTCTCGTTTTCCCTCCTTTGCACTTTCCCTTTTTCTCCCTCTTTTAATTACTTGAAATTTTACCCACCCTCAGAAAATACCATGTTTGACCTCACGATGTATATAAATTGAAGAAGCTGAGTGGGATAGGAACTTCTCTAATATACCTCTTATTGTGAGGTACTACTCACTGAAATGTTATAGCCTTTGTAACATCTTGTTATTAATATTGTTGTAATATGCGGCTAGATTTGACGCCGTAGGTTCCTGTAAGCTTTGTTTTCATTCTTTGTAACCAATAAAAATGATTTAAACATAAATATTTTGTAACACTTTAGATTCCTATAGGGCTGTAACGCATTACTATGCAAAGTGATTAGACTGAATAACAGTATTTAAAGGGGCACAATAAAGCAATATTCACACTGCACCCTGGTTCTTAGGATTCCAGCTGATGAGAGTGTGCTTATTTGTAAAATATATATATAAATAATATATATCGTTGAACCCTTCCAAGTCAAACACCTTTTTTATTTTAAAAATAGAAATAGTTTTAGTCAAATATCAATCACAAAAAATGTGTTATAATATATTCATTGTAAATGATATTTGGTTAAAAACCTGAAAGTGCTTCTATTATAGTCGGGAGGGATTTAGTGCGGCCGTGTTAACAGAACTCCAGATATTAGCGAGCCTGAGGCTTTCACTCTAGCATAACTTTTACTTTTAACTTGCAATATGAGCGCAAGAGTAATTTCATTTGAGCAGTGTTTGGGGGCTGATTTATCAAGGGCCGAATGGCCCATGATGCCCCTGTTTCTGCGTGAGCCTTCAGGCTCACCGGAAAGAGCAGTTAAGAAGCAGCGGTCTTAAGACCGCTGCTCCTTAACTCATCCGCCTTTGAGGCGGTGGACAGCATTCAACCCAATCAGATACGATCGGGTTGATTAACACCCCCTGCCGCAAATCTGCAGGGAGAGGCATTGCACAAGCAGTTCACCAGAACTGCTTGTGCAATGTTAAATGCTGACAGTGTATGCTGTTGGCATTCAGCAAAGTCAGGCGAACATGATTGGCTACAGCAAATCATGTCCGCCCGCCATTTTGGTAAATCGGCCCCTTGGAGCTCAATAGCACTAATATTTTTGTGCTCCACTTGTCATCTAGGCCGTTGTGTGCGGAATTTATGGTGGATAGCGCAGGTGAGTAAATTCTCTCAGAAAATAGCCGATAGATGTGCGAATATTCTATTCAAGAAGTATAGTTTCAGGGTATGTTATCATCACTCATATTTCAAATGGCAAGTTTAGGGTTGCTACCCAGTCTGTATTTTACAGGCCCAAGTCAAGCAAAATAAAAATATATATGTATATTAAGGCCCAAGTCAATATCTATACTATAATCGCGTTTGTAACGCGTCCATCGCCGACCCCAGTTGCGCACGCATCCTCAAAGGAATGTTGGCTGCGCGAGGCAGGTGGATTCTTTCACCACCCTGCCATTTTCAGAATCCGCCTTGATGCAACATAGGCAAACCTGAATCCTTAAAAAAAAAAATGCAACCGCCTGCACAAAATAACTAAAAAACACGTAACTGCCCGCAAGAAATAAAAAAACTAACCGCTCCCACGAATTATTAACAAACATTGAAACCGCCAACATTGCAAAATAATAAAATAATTAACCCCTAATCCGCAAATAACATAATTAACCTATTAACCCCTAAACCGCCAACACCTCACATCGCAATAAACCTAATTAACCTATTAACCCCCTAAACCGCCAACACCTCACATCGCAATAAACCTAATTAACCTATTAACCCCTAAACCGACAAACCCCCAGAACGCAATAAACCTAATTAACCTATTAACTCCTGCGCGGAGCAGAGGTGCAGAGCTGGCTTCCCTGATGCATGGATCCTCAGCGGCGGTCCTCAGCAGCATGGAGGCTCCACTACATGGGATTGTCCGTCGCACACTAAAGATTGAATGCAAGGTTCCCCATATTTATAGGGGTACCTTGTATTCCTATTGGCTGAAATGTTGAAATCAGCCAATAGGATGAGAGCTACTGAAAACGTATTTGCTGATTTGAACAGCCAATAGGATTACAGTAGCTCTAATCCAATTAGTTGATTTCAAAATTTCAGCTAATAGGAATGCAAGGTACCCCAAATTGATTGTGGTACCTTGCATTCAATTTTCAGTGTACGCCAGAGATCGGATAAAGAGGAGCCTCCACGCCGCTGAGGATCACTGCTGCTCCGCACCTCCGCTCTGGATGAAGATAGAAGATGATGGAGCCACCTGGAAGAAGACCTTCACCGCCGGACTTCAGGAACAGTGGAAATCTATTTGGGGCTTAGTTTTAGGATTTTTTTAAAATTATTTTTTCTTTTTAAGATTAGGGATTTAATGGGCTGTAAAAGAGCTGATGGCCCTTTTAAGGGCAGTAAAAGAGCTGAATGCCCTTTTAAAGGAAATGCCCATAGGATTCTCCCTTTAGGGGCAATGGATAGCTTAGATTTTTTGAGTGTTAAGTTTTTTATTTTGGGGGGTTGGTTGGGTGGGGGGTTAGGGGGTAATTGATATTTTTTTTAAGTAAAAGAGCTGTTTAACTTAGGGCAATGCCCTACAAAAGGCCCTTTTAAGGGCTATTGGTGGTTTAGTATTAGATTAGGGGGTGTTTTTATTTTGGGGAGATTTTTTATTTTTATAGGGGTATTAGTCTAGGTTTAATTTTTTATTTTGGATAGCTTTGTTTATTTTTTTTCTGTAATTTGACTTTTTTTATTTTTTGTAACTTTATCTTGGGGGTTTGTATTTTAGCTTGGCCGAAAACATTATCGTGTCCAATACAAAGTATCAGAACTTGCTAATCTTTAAATTATACCAGGTTTCCAATGCCCGCGCAAACCGTTAATACACTGTCGGAGGCTGCCAATACAGTAGCAAAAATTACACCCAGCTCAACTAGGTGTAAAATAGGAAAAAGGTGCTCTTTGAGACCTTTTCCCCATTGAAATCTAACCCGACACGTCACCCCCTCTATCCACCATCCCCCCCACATTGCAACTTATAATAAATGTATTAACCTCTAAACCGCCCTGACCCACAACGCAAACTAGCTAGGTTTCATTTTTTATTTTGGATAGCTTTGTTTATTTTTTTTCTGTAATTTGACTTTTTTTATTTTTTGTAACTTTATCTTGGGGGTTTGTATTTTAGCTTGGCCGAAAACATTATTATTTTTTCATTACATTATTATTAACATGTATTAACCTCTAAACCGGCCTGACCCACAACGCAAACTAGCTATTAAAACTATTAACCCCTAATTCGCCATGCCCCCACAACGCAAACTAGCTATTAAAACTATTAACCACTAATCCGCCATGCCCCCACAATGCAAACTAGCTATTAAAACTATTAACCCCTAATCTGCCATGCCCCCACAATGCAAACTAGCTATTAAAACTATTAACCCCTAATCTGCCATGCCCCCACAACGCAAACTAGCTATTAAAACTATGAACCCCTAATCTGCCACGCCCCAAAATGCAAACTAGCTATTAAAACTATTAACCCCTAATCCGCCATGCCCCACAACGCAAACTAGCTATTAAAACTATTAACCCCTAATCCGTCATGCCCCACAACGCAAATAACTAATCACTAAGCCCCCTAAACTAACATCCCCTAAATTAACCCTCATGACATTAATTTAAAAAAACCTAAATTACCGTTAAAATAAAAATCCTAACATTAATTTAAAAATTAAACCTAAAATTAAATTACAATAACTAAATCTAAAATTACAAAAAATTAAAAAATGTTAAAATTACAAAACAAATAAACCACATTATCCAAAATAAAAAAAAATAAACCTAATCCCTATGAAAATAAAATCCCCCCCCCCCAATAAAAACACCCCCTTATCTAAACTAAACTACCAATAGCCCTTAAAAGGGCCTTTTGTAGGGCATTGTCCTAAATTAAACAGCTCTTTTACCTTTAAAAATAGGTAAAACCCCCACATCCACAAAACCCCTCAAAATAAAAAAAACTAACACTAAAAAATCCTAAACTACCCATTGCCCCTAAAGGGGCATTTGTATGGGCATTGCCCTTAAAAGGGCATTCAGCTCTTTTACTGCCCTTAAAAGGGCATTCAGCTATTTTTCAGTGCCCAAAATCCTAAATCTAACAAATAAAAAAAATAAACCTAACTCTAAGCCCCAAATAGGTACTCACCTTTCCTGAAGTCTGGCGGGGAAGGTACTCTTCCAGCCTGGCGGTGAAGTCTTCTTGGAGCCGGCGACATCTTCATCCAGGACCAAGCCGGAGCAGAGATGACCGTTGAACTGAAGACCTTGGACCGCGGAGCCATGAATCCTCTTCGTATGATCACCGCCGCACACTGAGGATTGAATGCAAGGTACGTGTTTAAAAATGTTTTCACTTGCATTCCTATTGGCTGATTTGGATCTTCAAATTCAAATCAGCCAATAGGATGAGAGCTACTGAAATCCTATTGGCTGTTCTAAACAGCGGATTAGAGCTCAATGAAAACTAGCCCATGGTTGGATAATCAACGTTCAAAAAAGCTCACTCGCACCTCAAGGAAAGGGTGGGTTTCTTGGGGGGTGATTAGACTCTATAACAATCAAGGTGTTTTTGACAGAGAACAGCGCAAATTGAAATTTCAGTTAACTTGCCGAGATCTTCAGAGGACGACTTTACCATCAGTCGCCCAGTGCATTGAGGTTTTGAGCCTCATGGTAGCAGTGTCCAAACTCCATTCCATTTGCCAGGTTACATTTGAGACCTCTGCAATTGTGCATGCTCAGAAAGTGGAAACTGGAATCAATTAGACAGACAGTCTCTGAACTGGTGGTTAGTCCCTCCTCCGATCTCGGTAGGCATGGTTTTCAATCGTCCAAGTTGGGAGATAATCACCACGGATGCCAGCCTTATGGGATGGTGCACAGTTTGGGGTCATCGGAGGGCCCAGGGTGTCTCGTCTCCTCCAGAGACTTCATTGCCCATCAATATTTTAGAACTCAGAGCGATATTTAATGCTTTACAAGAGTGGCCACTTCTACGCTCAATTCCTTTGATCCGTTACCAATCGGACAATGTTATGACTGTTGCATATATAAATCACCAGGCGGGGAACAAGGAGCTCCATAGCAATGCAGGAGGTATCTTGGATTCTGCCCTGGGTGGAAACTTATCATTGTACCATTTCAGCCATTCATATCCCAGGAGTGGAAAACTGGGAAGTGGATTATTTGAGTCGTCAGGCTCTTCATTCTGGGGAATGGTCTCTAAGTCAAGAGGTTTTCAACTGTGTGGTGAACTGGTGGGGGGAGAAAGATATAGTTCTCATGGCTTCTCACCTAAATCACAAATTACCACGGTATGGCTCAAGGTTGAGGGATGCTCAGGCCAGGTTGATAGACGCCTTAACATCTCATTGGTGATACAATCTAGTATACTTGTTTCCTCTGATTGTACTTATTCCCTGAGTAGAGGCATGTCTAAAAGAGTGATTCTCATAGTGCCAGCATGTCCTCTCAGAACTTGGTACAAGGATCTGGTGAGGATGTCCAGCGATCCACCTTGGTATCTACCACTGAGATCAGATATTTTATCTCAGGGGCCATTCTTTTATCAAAATCTTCCGCCTCTCAATTTAACTGCTTGGAAATAGAACAGTTAATACTTTCACAAAGAGGTTTCTCTGATTCCGTGATTGATACTTGATTCAGGCTCTTAAACCGGTTACTAGAGAAAATTAACATAAGGTATGGAAAGCCTATTTCTCTTGGTGCTCTAAACAGGGTGTTTTTGTGGCATTTTGTGCAAATTCCACAAATTCCTTAAAGGGTAAAATTTCAGCTTTGCTTGTCTTCTGGCATAGAAAATTGTCTCGCTTGTCTGAAGTTCAATCTTTTATTCAGGCTCTACACAGAAGCAGACCAGTAATTAAGTCATCTTCTCCTCCATGGAGTTTGAATCTGGTTTTAAAGGTTTTACAACATCCAAAATTTGAATTTATGCATAATCTGGATTTCAAATTACTTTCATGGAATGTACTTCTCTTGTTGGCTATTTCTTCTGCCCGCAGAGTGTCGGAATTATCAGCGCTTTCTTGGGAAATTCCTTAATTGGTCTTTTACCAGGAAATAAGTATCTTAGTATCTACAAGGAGTTTTGTCAGTCTTCTAGTCTATTTGCATTTTATGGACAAAATTGAGTTTTCTTCCTAAGGTAGTGTCTACTGAAAATATAAAACAGGAAATTGTAGTTGCTTCATTGTGTCCTAATCCAAAATGTTATCTTTAAGCTACTAAGGAATTTTGTCAGTCTTCAAGTCTATTTGCGTTATTTTCTGGTAAGTGTAAGGATAAAAAAGCCACAGCTGTCTTTGTCCTTTTGGTTGAAGAGCATAATTCATAGAGCTTATTTGGAGGCTGGCCAAGATCCACCAGTCAAAACTACTGCTCATTCCACTTGTTCAGTTGCTACTTTATGGGCTTTCAAGAATGAGCTTACCAAGGTTACCAACGACCTACTTACAGCAAAATTAAAAGGCCACTTCTCTTTGCTTATCCTCCTTGATCTGTCCGCAGCATTTGACACTGTTGACCACCCTCTTTTGCTCCAAACCTTCGGCATCTGTGACACAGCCCTCTCGTGGCTCTCTTCCTACCTGTCAAACCGTACCTTTAGTGTAGCCTTCTATGGGGCCTCCTCTGCCCCGTCACCACTTTCTGTCGGAGTACCGCAAGGTTCGAGGTTCTGTCCTCGGTCCCCTTCTCTTCTCAATCTACACATCATCACTAGGTTCCCTAATAAAGTCCCATGGTTTACATTATCATTTGTATGCCGACGACACCCAAATCTACTTATCTGCACCAGACCTATCTCCTTCCTTGCTAACCCGTGTCACTAACTGTCTTTCTCACATCTCTAACTGGATGTCCTCTCACTACCTCAAGCTAAATCTCTCCAAAACTGAGCTCCTTATTTTCCCCCCTTCTTCAAAACTCTCCACCCCCAATCTCTCTATAACTGTCGACAACTCCATCATTACCCCTACCCCGCATGCCCGATGTCTCGGGGTCACATTTGACTCAGATCTTTCTTTCACTCCTCACATTCAGTCATTGGCTAAAGCCTGCCGCTTCCACCTTAAAAACATCTCTAAAATTAGACACTTCCTTACACAAGACACAACTAAGATTTTAATCCACTCTCTCATTCTTTCCCTCCTCGATTACTGCAACTCTGTCCTCTCTGGTCTCCCCACCTGCCGCCTAGCTCCTTTACAATCCATAATGAATGCCTCTGCCAGACTCATCTTCCTTACACGTCGCTCTTCATCTGCTGCACCTCTCTGCTAATCCCTTCACTGGCTTCCTCTTGCCTCTAGGATCAAACACAAAATTCTCATTCTGACATACAAAGCCCTCAACTGCACTGCTCCCCCCTATATCTCAGACCCTGTCTCCAGATACTCTCCCTCCCGTCCCCTTCGCTCTGCTCATGACCTCCTACTCTCCTCCTCTCTTGTCACCTCATCACACTCCCATTTACAGGACTTCTCCAGACTGGCTCCCATCTTGTGGAACTCTCTGTCTCGCTCCACAAGACTCTCTTCTAGTTTTAAAAGCTTCAAGTGCTCCGTAAAGACTCTACTGTTCAGGGATACATACAACCTACGCTAACCTTTCTTTATACCAGTTCCTCTCCTCCATTGCTATCCCCTGAACCCCCTTAGCATGTAAGCCTAAGAGTCCAGCTGTTTGTAGATCACCTTCTTAAGAGCTGACTACAACAGTGCAACTCTTGGCAGGGCCCTCTACCCATTTGATCCCTATAATTGTTTTGTTGTACTCCGCATTTGTTTATAGCGCTGCGGAATCTGTTGGCACTCTACAAATAACCGATAATAATAATAATAATAATAATAATAAAATGAGCTTTCCAAACTAATTTGCAAGGTCACGACTTGATCTTCTCTTCACACTTTTACAAAATGTTATCATTTTGATGTGTTTGCCTCAGCCGAGGCTGCATTTGGTAGGAAGGTTCTTCCGACAGTTGTTCCTAGTACTCAGGTGCCTGCCTTACCTTTTCCCACCCATTAATTTTCATGGACATCTAAGCTTGGGTATTCTTACTACCATTACAAAGAAAACATGTAGTGCATGGAGGAGGCAGTCCTAGTTACCCTACTGTTTTTCTTACTATCTTCTTTCCTCTGCTTTTAGTACTAGTGGCAGAGAAGGAGAAGTAAGAGGGATATATATAAATATATATATATATATATATATATATATATATATATATATATATATATATATATATATATATATATATATATATATATATATATATATATATATATATAAAGCTCTGGTAGGGAATCTTTGCCTTCTCCTGGTGGCCAGGTGTTGTAATTCCCAAGAGTAAGGATCATGGACTCTCACTACCAAGAAAGAAATTAATTTATCAAGTAAGAATAAATGATGTTATACACATATAAATACAAATGTACACACATATAAACATATATCTCTAGGTTAAAGCCCTTTGCAGACATTTTTTTCTAACACCTGAGACCTTGTATCTTTGAGCCCTTATAACTTAAAGGGATACTAAACCCAATTTTTTAATTTCATGATTCAGATAGAGCATGAGATTTTAAACACCTTTCTAATTTACTCCTATTATCAATTTTTCTTTGTTCTCATGCTATCTTGATTTGAAAAAGCAGTACTGTAAGCTTTAGAGTCAGACCATTTTTTGTTCAGCACATGGGTAGCACTTGCTGATTTGTGGCTAAATGTAGCAAACCAATCAGCAGCTCTACCAAGGTGCTAAACTAAAAAATGGGCCGGCTCCTAACCTTTTATTACTGCTTTTTCAAATCAAGATAACATGAGAACAAAGAAAAATTGATAATAGGAGTAAATTAGAAAGTTGCTTAAAATTGCATGCTCTATCTGAATCATGAAAGAAAAAATGAGGGGTTAGTATCCCTTTAATGCAATATTTTTTTAAATAATTTTTGTTAGACAGTGTTATTATGAGTGTAACTGTACTGTCAAATGTATTTTTGATGTGTATTGTGCACTTTTTTTGTCTAGCGTAACAGTTAACCAGAGCACATGAAATTCAATGGCACTCAAACTCATTTACTTTAAACTCATAATATGCAAGCTATTTCCGATACACACAATATCGCTCACTTGCAACAGTTAATGCGCCACTCGTAATGTAGCCCTATTTTAATCAAAATAAAGCAATGTGCATTATTAATTGCCCTCAAGTTGTTATCTAGTCAGTCGTAATCAACACCCACAAAAGGGTTTAACACATAGGTAAAGTCCTGCTTGAGAGCTTCAAGCATTGCAGCTTCTGAGCAGGACATGGTCGGTGATTGGTAGCTACCTTCAAAAGCAACTTTTGATTGGCTGACCATCTGCTTGGGAGCCACAAGCACTATGGTAGTACTTTATCAATATGTTTATCTCAATTTGTGGTGGTTAAACCAAGGTCAGTAATGCAACAAATTAGAGCAAGAAATTTGTTTTTCATTAGAATATTCCTTTAAATACCACCTGTGCATGTGTCAATTGATTGTAATATTTATAGTCTGTGTGTCTTTTTTTTCCAATTTCCTCTTAAAACAACAGTGTTTAAGATTAGCCTGCAATTATTCATTTTATTGCGGAGAGATTGTTTAGCAAAACGAAAAAATTATTCATATAACAAATATAAATTGCTATAACTAATAGAAATTATAGAAACTATGGCCCAGATTACGAGTTTTGCGTTAGAGGCTATGCGGTGCTAACGAGCAGTTTTGTCTCACCGCTCACTTACATGCAGCGCTGGTATTACGAGTTTTCAGAAACCCGACGTTAAAAGACAAGAAGTGAGCGTTGAGTAAAATTTTGCTCATTACCGCACTCCAATACCAGCGCTGCTTAAGTCAGCGATGAGCTGGTCGTACGTGCTCGTGCACGATTTCCCCATAGGAATCAACGGGGAGAGCCGGCTGAGAAAAAGTCTAACACCTGCAAAAAAGCAGCGTAAAACTCACTAACGCAGCCCCATTGATTCCTATGGGGAAATAAAAGTTATGTCTACACCTAACACCCTAACATGAACCCCGAGTCTAAACACCCCTAATCTTACACTTATTAACCTTAATCTGCCGCCCCCGAAATCGCCGACACCTACATTATATTTATTAACCCCTAATCTGCCGCTCCGGACACCGCCCCCATCTACATTATATGTATTAACCCCTAATCTGCTGCCCTCAACATCGCCGACACCTACATACTATTTATTAACCCCTAATCTGCCGCCCCCAATGTCGCTGCAACCTACCTACATTTATTAACCCCTAATCTGCCGCCCCCAACGTCGCTGCCACTATATTAAAGTTATTAACCCCTAAACCTAAGTCTAACCTTAACCCTAACACCCCCTAACTTAAATATAATTACAATACATCTAAATAAATATTCCTATCATTAACTACATTATTCCTATTTAAAACTAAATACTTACCTGTAAAATAAACCCTAAGATAGCTAGGGCCCGATCCGATATGCAGCGTCGCCCGCAAATGCCTGCGACGCTGAATTTTGCGCTGGTTTGGTATCCTATATACGGCGTAACCTAGAAGTTACGCCCGTATATTTCTGCCGTCGCCCGTAGTTTTTTGGGCCATAGGCAGGTATACCAAACCAGCGCAGTTTGGTATCCAATATACAGCGTAAGGACTTACGTGGCGAAAATGGAGAAATCTTACTCAATTTTCACCTCGCCACAAAAAGCAGCCGTAATAAGCCTTACGCTGACTATTGGAGCCCCGTAACTACCTAAACTACCTGCTAAATTAAACCTAACACCTAACGCATGCGCAATGTCTATCTACCTGTCAACTGCGATCTGCTAAATAAAACCTTACACCTAACGCATGCGCAATGTCTATCTACCTGTCAACCGCGATCCCCTGCCGCAATCCCTAATAAAATATTTAACCCCTAAACCGCCGCTCCCGGACCCCGCCGCCATCTACATAAACTAACCCCCTACTGTGAGCCCCTAAAACCGCCACCATATAACTGATCTATCCCTTAATGTGAACCCCTAAAACCGCCACCATCTAACTGATCTATCCCCTAATGTGAACCCCTAAAACCGCCGCCATCTACCTTATCTATCCCCTAATGTGAACCCCTTACACCGCCGCCATCTACCTTATCTATCCCCTAATCTGACCCCTTACACCGCCGCCACCTATATAAAAATTATTAACCCCTAATCTAATCCCCCTATACCGCCGCCAGCTATATTAATATTATTAACCCCTAATCTATATCCCTAAAGTAATAAGCTCTATTACCAGCCCTTAAAAGGGCCTTTTGCGGGGCTTTGCCCCAAAGTAAACAGCTCTTTTGCCCTATAACCTGCCCTCCCTACACCGCCGCCACCTATATTAATAGTATTAACCCCTAATGTAAGCCCCTTACACCGCCGCCATCTATATTAATAGCATTAACCCCTAATGTAAGCCCCTTACACCGCTGCCATCTATATTAATAGTATTAACCCCTAATGTAAGCCCCTTACACCGCCGCCACTTATATTAAAATTATTAACCCCTAATTTAATCTACCTACCCCGCCGCCAGCTATATTATCTATATTAACCCTAAGTATATTATAGTTAATATAGTTATTATATTATATATATTAACTATATTAACCCTAATTATATTAGGGTTAATATAGTTAATATAGTTACTATAGTATTTATATTAACTATATTAACTCTATCTAACCCTAACACCCCTAACTAAATTCTTATTAAATAAATCTAATTCATATTATAAACTAAAATATTCCTATTTAAATCTAAATACTTACCTATAAAATAAACCCTAAGATAGCTACAATATAATTAATAATTACATTGTAGCTATGTTAGGGTTTATATTTATTTTACAGGTAAATTGTTAATTATTTTAACTAGGTATAATAGCTATTAAATAGTTATTAACTATTTAATAGCTACCTAGTTAAAATAATTACCCAATTACCTGTAAAATAAATCCTAACCTAAGTTACAAATACACCTACACTATCAATAAATTAAATAAACTACAAATATCTATCTAAAAATACAATTAAATAAACTAAACTAAATTACAAAAACAAACACTAAATTACAAAAAAAAGAAAAGATTACAGCAATTTTAAGATAATTACACCTATTCTAAGCCCCCTAATAAAATAATAAAGCCCCCCAAAATAAAAAATTCCCTACCCTATTCTAAATTATAAAATACCCAGCTCTGTACCAGCCCTTAAAAGGGCTTTTTGTGGGGTATTTACCCCAAGTTAACAGCTGTTTTGCCTGTAAAAAAAAAGAACACAACACCCCCCCCAACATTACAACCCACCACCCACATACCCCTATTCTAAACCCACCCAAACCCCCCTTAAAAAAACCTAACACTACCACCCTGAAGATCTCCCTAACTTGTCTTCACCCAACCGGGCCGAACTCCTCATCCGATCCGGGCGATGTCTTTATCCAAGCGGCAAAGAAGAAGTCTTCATCTCGGCGATGTCTTTATCCAAGCGGCAGCAAAGTCTTCTTCCATCCGGTGGCATCTTCCATCAAGCGGCATCTTCAATCTTCTTTCTTCGCTCCTCCGACGCGGAGCATCCATCCCGGCCGACGACTGAACGACGAATGAGGTACCTTTAAATGACGTCATCCAAGATGGCGTCCGTCGAATTCCGATTGGCTGATAGGATTCTATCAGCCAATCAGAATTAAGGTAGGAAAAATCTGATTGGCTGATTGAATCAGCCAATCAGATTGAGCTCGCATTCTATTGGCTGATCGGAACAGCCAATAGAATGCAAGCTCAATCTGATTGGCTGATTGGTTCAGCCAATCGGATTGAACTTGAATCTGATTGGCTGATTCAATCAGCCAATCAGATTTTTCCTACCTTAATTCCAATTGGCTGATAGAATCCTATCAGCCAATCGGAATTCGACGGACGCCATCTTGGATGACGTCATTTAAAGGTACCTCATTTGTCGTTCAGTCGTCGGCCGGGATGGATGCGCCGCGTCGGAGGAGTGAAGAAAGAAGATTGAAGATGCCGCTTGATGGAAGATGCCGCCGGATGGAAGAAGACTTTTCTGCCGCTTGGATAAAGACATCGCCGGGATGAAGACTTCTTCTTTGCCGCTTGGATAAAGACATCGCCTGGATCGGATGAGGAGTTCGGCCCGGTTGGGTGAAGACAAGGTAGGGAGATCTTCAGGGGGGTAGTGTTAGTTTTTTTTAAGGGGGGTTTTGGTGGGTTTAGAATAGGGGTATGTGGGTGGTGGGTTGTAATGTTGGGGGGGGTTGTGTTCTTTTTTTTTTACAGGCAAAAGAGCTGTTAACTTGGGGTAAATACCCCGCAAAAAGCCCTTTTAAGGGCTGGTACAGAGCTGGGTATTTTATAATTTAGAATAGGGTAGGGAATTTTTTATTTTGGGGGGCTTTATTATTTTATTAGGGGGCTTAGAATAGGTGTAATTAGCTTAAAATTGCTGTAATCTTTTTTATTTTTTGTAATTTAGTGTTTTGTTTTTTTTGTAACTTAGTTTAGTTTATTTAATTGTATTTTTAGATAGATATCTGTAGTTTATTTAATTTATTGATAGTGTAGGTGTATTTGTAACTTAGGTTAGGATTTATTTTACAGGTAATTGGGTAATTATTTTAACTAGGTAGCTATTAAATAGTTAATAACTATTTAATAGCTATTATACCTAGTTAAAATAATTAACAATTTACCTGTAAAATAAATGTAAACCCTAACATAGCTACAATGCAATTATTAATTATATTGTAGCTATCTTAGGGTTTATTTTATAGGTAAGTATTTAGATTTAAATAGGAATATTTTAGTTTATAATATGAATTAGATTTATTTAATAAGAATTTAGTTAGGGGTGTTAGGGTTAGATAGAGTTAATATAGTTAATATAAATACTATAGTAACTATATTAACTATATTAACCCTAATATAATTAGGGTTAATATAGTTAATATATATAATATAATAACTATATTAACTATAATATACTTAGGGTTAATATAGATAATATAGCTGGCGGCGGGGTAGGTAGATTAAATTAGGGGTTAATAATTTTAATATAGATGGCGGCGGTGTAAGGGGCTTACATTAGGGGTTAATACTATTAATATAGGTGGCGGCGGTGTAGGGAGGGCAGGTTATAGGGCAAAAGAGCTGTTTACTTTGGGGCAAAGCCCCGCAAAAGGCCCTTTTAAGGGCTGGTAATAGAGATAATTATTTTAGGGGGATTAATTATTTTAGGGGGATTAGATTAGGGGTTAATATAGATACTATAGCTGGCGGTGGGGTAGGGGGATTAGATACTGGTTAATATAGTTTAATATAGCTGGCGGCTGGGTAGGAGCTCACATTAGGGGGTAGGTAACATAGATGGCGGCGGTGTTAGGGCTCACTTTAGGGGGTTATAGATTTAATATAGCTGGCGGCGGGGTCCGGGAGCGGCGGTTTAGGGGTTAATACATTTTTTATTGTTAGGATAGTGAGGGGGGATAGCGGATAGAGGGTTAGACGTGTCGGGCTTACTTGGGGGAGGCGTGTTAGACAGTACGGGAGATTTAGACTTTAGTCAGGTTTTGTAGGCGCCGGCAGTTTCTAAAGTGCCGTAAGTCACTGGCGACTCCAGAAATTTGTACTTACCCAGATTTCTGGACATCGCTGGTTTATCCGACTTACGGCACTTTAGCCTCTGACGGCGCCGTATATTGGATAGCTCGAGTTGCGAGCTGAAACTGTGGGCGACGCGGGTTCCCTCGCTTGCGCCGCAAACTACGCCGTATATTGGATCTCGCCCCTACAATGTAACTAATAGTTACATTGTAGCTATCTTAGAGTTTATTTATATTTTACAGGCAAGTTTGTATTTATTTTAACTAGGTAGAATAGTTATTAAATAGTTATTAACTATTTAATAACTACCTAGCTAAAATAAATACAAAAGTACCTGTAAAATAAAATCTAACCTAAGTTACAATAACACCTATCACTACACTATAATTAAATAAATTAACTAAATTAAATACAATTAACTAAATTAAATTAGCTAAAGTACAAAGCAAACAAACACTAAATTACAGAAAATAATAAACAAATTACAGATATTCAAACTAATTACACTTAATTACACTTAATTAGTTTTTTATTTTTTATTTTGGGGGGGCTTTTTTTAATTTAAAAGGGCTATTAGATAAGGTGTAATTAGTTTAAATATCTGTAATTTGTTTATTATTTTCTGTAATTTAGTGGGTTTTTTGTACTTCAGCTAATTTAATTTAGGTAATTGTATTTAATTTAGTTAATTTATTTAATTATAGTGTAGTGTTAGGTGTTAGTGTAAATTAGGTTAGGTTTTATTTTACAGGTACTTTTGTATTTATTTTAGCTAGGTAGTTATAACTTTTTAATAACTATTGTACCTAGTTAAAATAAATACAAACTTGCCTGTAAAATAAAAATAAACCCTAAGATAGCTACAATGTAACTATTAGTTATATTGCAGCTATCTTAGGGTTTATTTTATAGGTAAGTATTTAGTTTTAAATAGGAATAATGTAGTTAATGATAGGAATATTTATTTAGATTTATTGTAATTATATTTAAGTTAGGGGGTGTTAGTGTTAGACTTAAGTTTAGGGGTTAATAACTTTAATATAGGGGCGGCGACGTTGGGGGCGGCAGAATAGGGGTTAATAAATAGTATGTAGGTGTCGGCGATGTTGGGGGCGGCAGATTAGGGGTTAATGAATAGTATGTAGGTGTCGGCGATGTTGGGGGCAGCAGATTAGGGGTTAATAAATGTAGGTAGGTGGCGGCTGTGTCCGGAGCGGCAGATTAGGGGTTAATAAATATAATGTAGGTGTCGGTAATGTTGGGGGCAGCAGATTAGGGGTTCATAAATATAATGTAGGTGGCAGCGGTGTCCGGAGGAGCAGATTAGGGGTTAAAATTTTTATTATAGTGTTTGCGATGTGGGAGGGACTCGGTTTAGGGGTTAATATGTAGTTTATGGGTGTTAGTGTACTTTTTAGCACTTTATGAGTTTTATGTTACGGCGTTGTACCATAAAACTCATAACTACTGACTTTTAAATGCGTTAGGACTCTTGGAGGTAGAGGGTGTACCGCTCACTTTTTGGCCTCCCAGGACAGACTTGTAATATCAGCGTTATGGAAGTCCCATAAAAAAAAGACTTTACAAAGTTTGCGTAAGTGGTTTTGTGGTAAGGCCAAAGAAGTGTGCGGTGACCCTAAACCTTCAAGACTCGTAATACCAGCGGGTGTAAAAAAGCAGCATTAGGACCTCTTAACGCTGCTTTTTTACCCTAACGCACAACTCCTAATCTAGCCGTAAAATTTTTAAAGAGAAATTACATGTATTTTGTCTTACAAAATATTGATTGATATAAACACACACGCAGTGGCGTAGCGTGGGGGGGGGCAACAGGGGCGGTTGCCCCGGGCGCATAATTCTGAGGGGCGCTTTCAGCCTCAATTTAGCAAAGGGAAGAAGGGAGGCTAAAAATTCTGACAGGCCCCCAGCTCTGTTCTGCGACCCGTCAGGAATGTGGTGATGCCGCGACTAAGGTAAGGTGTCAGGACCAGACTTACTTATAGCCCTGTTTTTTCCTGATACTAGCAACACGTAAAATGCAGCTTAATTACGGTTCTATTATTACCCAACAAGTAAGTTCCCTTCCAACAAAGGACCCAGAGCCAGAATGCCATGCATTGCCTGGGGCACTTTTTAAGGATCTCTAAGCAGAGGTGGGGGGGGAGGAATCCTTAAAAAGTGCAATAAATCTCTTTCAAACCCGTGGCACTGGTGGCAGCATGGCTGGGCTCTGCATTTCTGTTAACCCCAGTTACCTAGTTAGTGGGATGGTGGGGTGATCAGAGACCATACTTTCATGTTTGACCGGGTTCTGATTACAACTTACGCCATCTTGTCCTTGCACAAAAAAAGTATATTTGTGACAGTTGACAAAAATGATGCCTTGTTTCCTGTATTTGATTTTTCCCCTCCATGATCTTCCTAGGGCAGAAGTAGATTTAGGGATTTGTGTGCTGTCTGGCACCAGGATTGTACTGCTCACTAGGCATTTCACTGTGTTTGTCTCCTATCAAAGAAGTCCTATGAATTCCCCATCTTGAATCTATTTCTTGCTGGACTCCTGAGGTGTGGACTTTTACCTTTTTTTAGGGTTTGGGTGCTCATTGCCTTTTTTATTTACATTAAACCCACCCTTACTGCATTTAAAGTAAAAAAAAATAACTATAATTTGTGTTAGTAAATAAATTTAACAGCACCCCCCTAAATACCATACACCCTCCCCCCATATATGTATGTAATGCTGGGTTGTATGTCCCATGCCCCTTTTATATTGATTACTTACAATTGTTATATTTATTAAGGTAGAATATATACCACACTTTTATATGTCATTGGCACCCAAAAGACAGTCTGCCCAGCAGGGACAACCTTATGTAACAGCTGCCAACCTGTGTGTCCCCTTTTCCTCTTTTTAACGACTTACCAAAAACCTATTGCACCACATATACAATATGGGTTGCTGCAATGTGGGGGTGGGTGCACCCTGTGGTCTGCAGTATTTGTACCATGAAGTTTTACAGATCAGGACATGTCACCACCAGATGGGGGTTAAGGGGGGCTTTCCCCTATGTGTAAAACGAGAATAAATCTTAAAATTTAATATTGTATATATTTGCCCAGCTCTGGAGAGCTGCAGACAGGGTTTGATCACAGGGGGATAGCACATAATGCTTGCAGGCCTCACCCACTTCCTCTTGTATTGCCAACATATTGTTTTCATGGCTTTGTTTGTGAGGCGCTACTGATTAGCAGCTGCTTATGACAAGGGACATATTTTGGGGATATGGGTATCATCAGCAATAACTGAAGAAGAAGAAGCAGCATATCTAAAATGGGGTTGGGGGGGCGCAATACTTGCCTTGCCCTGGGCACTGACAACCCACGCTACGCCACTGCACACACGCACATCTTTTCTTCTGTTTCATGTGTCTGTATTTTATTTTTTATATCTCTACAACATACACACACTCGCACAGACACTCGCACAGACACTCGCACACACACACTTACACATGTACACCAACGAACACACATGGCACTCACACACGCACACACCCATACACTCACATATGCACAGGCATGCACGCACACACATGCACTAACACAAACACGCATTCACACACACACAAACTCAAACGCACTCACACGCGAACAAACACACAGTTTTGACCTTGTGGAGCATTGTTTTTATAGAAACCTCTGCTAACCACACACTAAGGGTCAGACATATGGCAGTGACAGATAAGGAATAAGGAGAGATGTTAAACCCCCCATTTAGGATAAAAAAAGATACTGTTTCCACTTCATCTCTTTGTTTGTATCTTTAGGAAGCTGAATCATAATGGCATTGTACATTCCAGGAGTCCATATAGAGTAAATGAACAGCCATTGGATGTATTTAATCCTGAAGCACACACAACAGATGTTAGAACAAATAACAGACTCTTGATCTACTTTCAGTTTTCCAAACATCGTGGCTACATTCAGAGAACATATTTTTGATAGGATCTTTAGATTTTGTTGCTTGCGATATCTAGCACTAACTAATGACAAGCAGAACAAGCATTGTGACCGATGCATCCTGAGATTATACTTTCTATTTGCTGCCTAACTTGACTTCCTGTAGAACCTGCCATTGGGCTCTAACAAAAGGCACAAAGTTCAGAGCGATACTCCTTGGTTGAATACATAACATTTAGCATTTATTCCAATATCCTTTAAGAACATAGGAAAGTCCACAAGTAGCCATGTTCAAAGCTATGAATACAGCGTTTACGCCGAAACCTGTAAGCTTATTTACCTGCTGTTCTTTTGATTGAGCTACTGCTGTAGTTTGTGGACTTTCCTATTATAGCGCAATGGAGCTGCTTGTCAGAATTATGGTGAACGAGCTACACATGTTAGCAAGTGTCCCACCGGGAAAGTGAGCTATATATTCAATGAATTGCTCTTATTTACACTTAGCATTTTGTCTATAATCATTATATATGAATTCATTATTGACATTCTGAAGTCCCATATCAGATTCTTCCCCCTTTTTTTGTGATCTAACAAAGGGCAGTCGCATGATGGTGTTGACAAGCTGCAAAGTCTAAAATTACGGTGAGGTGCCACTGTTACAGTTTACTGATGGGTAAAAGCAGCCACCAGAAAATGTGGCTCAATTTAGAAACAGATTTTAACACAGAAAGGAACCAAAAGCCCCATAAAAATGTGCTATTACAAATGACTCCAGAGTTCAACAAAACAATCAGCAAAGCAGCACATAAACAATACCTTTATAACTTTAAAGGGATATTAAACAGTATGAGATTGTAATTAGACATGTGCGTTTCGTTCCGAATTTAAATTTGGACGAATTTGTCAAATTCGGAGATTCGGATCGATTCGAATTTCCGAATTACCGTAGCACCTAATCTAATGAATAAATCTGAATTAGTTCGGATTTATTCGTAACATTCGGATGGCCATGGACTAATCACAATTACACTAGTATTGTACTGTATATTAGGTTATATCACTCTGCTATGGGTTACACCTAATATTACAGTACATAATACTAGTCTAATACACAGCACATCCCACCTAACACATACCGAACTTCCGAATTTACTAATCGAATCCGAACCGAATACATTCGAATTTATTCGAATCTGAATGAATCCAAACGAATGCATTCAAATGTATCCAAATTCGAATCAATCCAAAAACGAAATTCTAAAACATCCGAATCGATCCGAAACAATTTTTTTCGCCACGCATAAGTCTAATTGTAATATAAAGGGCTAGATTATGAGTCGAGCGCAAAATTGCGCTTATGTGAGCGTGATATTTGTGTTCGACTAGTAATACCAGCGCACAATTATTTCAAGTCCAGCACAATGCAAATGCAAGCTCGTGATCGCATTGCATGGAAGCTTTGCGCTCTATAGAGCGTGATTTCATAGGCTCCAATGGGAGCCTCGTTGTCATGCCATGAGACACGACATGAGAACTTGCGCAGCAATGGGCAGCAGATTTAAATATATATGTATATGAATATATAGATATATTTGTATGTGTTTATATGTGTATATACACATAAATATATACTGTATGTTTATAAGCATATACATATATATTTACAGGGATAACAAAGTCCCCATAGACCGCAATGTAAAGGCCTTTTCAGTGCTGGTTTTTTTCTAACACCACACACTCGCCAACTTAAGCTACTAAAACTGCTTTGTGCTGTGATTTTTCATTTAAAAAAACAAAACAAATTTGGGGCCAATTGGGGCACTTTTGGAAAAATCTAGGTGAAGGTTTCTTATCATTTCTCTCTCCTCTCTGGTGTAATATATATATAATTTAGTGGAACAATCAGCAACACCCAAAATAAGAAAATCAAAGAGAGGATAATAAATTTAAGATCTGCTGCCCATCACTGTGCGACTTCATTGGCGCCTAATGGAAGCACGCTCTATAGAGCGTAAAGCTTTCATGCAATATGAACGTGAGGTCGTGTTCGCAATGCGGGCCACTTCAAATACCAGCGCACAATTGCATGCGCTGGTATTATGAGTGGAGCGCAAATATTGTGCTCATGAAAGTGCAATTCGTTATCTGGCCCTAAGGCTTTAAGCCAGGCAGGTACGTAACAACCATAGCTTTCTGGCCTTGCGAGGCCCAGAAAATAAATAAAAAGAGAAGAAGAAAACTTTTATGGCTTCCACATAATATTTGAGGACTGTCACAATATCCAGATTATGAAGAAGATGTTCCTTAGAATGCTCCTTAGGGGATAGACAAAAAGAAGGAAGCACAATTTCCTGATTAAAATCATCTGTAGATATTGCTTTAGGAAGAAAGTAATAGCTAGTGTGAAGAACAGCCTTATACTGATGAACATTTAGAAAAACATAATTTATGTAAGAACTTACCTGATAAATTCATTTCTTTCATATTGGCAAGAGTCCATGAGCTAGTGACGTATGGGATATACATTCCTACCAGGAGGGGCAAAGTTTCCCAAACCTCAAAATGCCTACAAATACACCCCTCACCACACCCACAATTCAGTTTAACGAATAGCCAAGAAGTGGGGTGATAAGAAAGGAGCGAAAGCATCAAACAAGGAATTGGAATAATTGTGCTTTATACAAAAAAAATCATAACCACCACAAAAAGGGTGGGCCTCATGGACTCTTGCCAATATGAAAGAAATGAATTTATCAGGTAAGTTCTTACATAAATTATGTTTTCTTTCATGTAATTGGCAAGAGTCCATGAGCTAGTGACGTATGGGATAGCAGATACCCAAGATGTGGAACTTCCACGCAAGAGTCACTAGAGAGGGAGGGATAAAATAAAGACAGCCAATTCCGCTGAAAAAAATAATCCACAACCCAAATCAAAAAGTTTTAATCTTATAATGAAAACAACTGAAATTATAAGCAGAAGAATCAAACTGAAACAGCTGCCTGTAGTACTTTTCTACCAAAAACTGCTTCTGAAGAAGAAAAAACATCAAAATGGTAGAATTTAGTAAAAGTATGCAAAGAAGACCAAGTTGCTGCTTTGCAAATCTGATCAACAGAAGCTTCATTCCTAAAAGCCCAGGAAGTAGAAACTGACCTAGTAGAATGAGCCGTAATCCTTTGAGGCGGGGATTTACCCGACTCCACATAAGCATGATGAATCAAAGACTTTAACCAAGACGCCAAAGAAATGGCAGAAGCCTTCTGACCTTTCCTAGAACCAGAAAAGATAACAAATAGACTAGAAGTCTTTCTGAAATCTTTAGTAGCTTCAATATAATATTTCAAAGCTCTTACTACATCCAAAGAATGTAAAGATCTCTCCAGAGAATTCTTAGGATTAGGACACGATGAAGGGACAATAATTTCTCTACTAATGTTGTTAGAATTCACAACTTTAGGTAAAAATTTAAATGAAGTCCGTAACACCGCCTTATCCTGATGAAAAATCAGAAAAGGAGATTCACAAGAAAGAGCAGAAGAGATGGCCAAAAGGAACAAAACTTTCCAAGAAAGTAATTTAATATCCAGAGAATGCATAGGTTCAAATGGAGGAGCCTGTAAAGCCCTCAGAACCAAAGGAGGAGAGATTGACTTAATGACAGGCTTGATACGAACCAAAGCCTGTACAAAACAATGAATATCAGGATGATTAGCAATCTTTCTGTGAAAAAGAACAGAAAGAACAGAGATTTGTCCTTTCAAAGAACTTGCAGACAAACCCTTATCCAAACCATCCTGAAGAAACTGTAAAATTCTAGGAATTCTAAAAGAATGCCAAGAGAATTTATTAAAACACCAAGAAATGTAAGTCTTCCAAACTCGGTAATAAATCTTTCTAGACACAGATTTACGAGCCTGTAACATAGTATTAATCACTGAGTCAGAGAAACCTCTATGACTAAGTATCAAGTGTTCAATCTCCATACCTTCAAATTTAATGATTTGAGATCCTGATTGAAAAATGGGCCTTGAGATAGAAGGTCTGGCCGTAACGGAAGTGTCCAAGGTTGGCAACTGGCCATCCAAACGAGATCCGCATACCAAAACCTGTGTGGCCATGCTGGAGCCACCAGCAGTACAAACGAACGCTCCATTAGGATTTTGGAAATCACCTTTGGAAGAAGAACTAGAGGCGGAAAGATATAAGCATTTTGATAATTCCAGGGAATTGACAACGCGTCCACCGCTTCCGCCTGAGGATCCCTGGATCTGGACAGATACCTGGGAAGTTTCTTGTTTGGATGAGAAGCCATCAAATCTATTTCTGGAAGTCCCCAGACTTGAACAATCTGAAGAAATACCTCTGGGTGAAGAGACCATTCGCCCGGATGTAACATCTGGCGACTGAGATAATCCGCTTCCCAATTGTCTATACCTGGGATGTGAACCGCAGAGATTAGACAGGAGCTGGATTCCACCCATACAAGTATCCGAGATACTTATTTCATAGCCTGAGGACTGTGAGTTCCACCTTGATGATTGACAAACGCCACGGTTGTGACATTGTCTGTCTGAAAACAAATGAACGATTCTCTCTTCAGAAGAGTTCCAAAATGTTGATTGGTAATCTCGCCTCCTGAGATTCCCAAACCCCCTGCGCTGTCAGAGATCCCCATACAGCTCCCCAACCTGTAAGACTTGCATCTGTTGAGATCACAGTCCAGGTTGGACGAACAAAAGAGGCCCCTTGAAATAAACGATGGTGATCCAACCACCAAGTCAGAGAATATCGAACATTGGGATTTAAGGATATTAATTGTGATATCTTTGTATAATCCCTGCACCATTGGTTCAGCATACAAAGCTGGAGAGGTCTCATGTGAAAACGAGCAAAGGGGATCGCGTCCGATGCAGCAGTCATGAGACCTAAAATTTCCATGCACAAAGCTACCGAAGGGAATGATTGAGACTGAAGATTTCGACAGGCTGAAATCAATTTCAGACGTCTCTTTTCTGTTAGAGACAAAGTCATGGACACTGAATCTATTTGGAAACCCAAAAAGGTTACCCTTGTCTGAGGAATCAAGGAACTCTTTGGAAAATTGATCCTCCAACCATGTCTTTGAAGAAACAACACAAGTTGATTCGTGTGAGATTCTGCAGAATGTAAAGACTGAGCAAGTACCAAGATATCGTCCAAATAAGGAAATACCGCAATACCCTGTTCTCTGATTACAGAGAGAAGGGCACCGAGAACCTTTGAAAAGATCATTGGAGCTGTTGCTAGGCCAAAAGGAAGAGCAACAAACTGGTAATGCTTGTCTAGAAAAGAGAATCTCAGGAACTGATAGTGGTCTGGATGAATTGGAATATGAAGATATGCATCCTGTAAGTATATTGTAGACATATAATGCCCTTGCTGAACAAAAGGCAGAATAGTCCTTATAGTCAACATTTTGAATGTTGGTATCCTTACATACCGATTCAATATTTTTAGATCCAGAACTGGTCTGAAAGAATTCTCCTTCTTTGGTACAATGAACAGATTTGAATAAAACCCCAGACCCCGTTCCAGATCTGGAACTGGCACAATTACCCCAGCCGACTCCAGGTCTGAAACACATTTCAGAAACGCCTGAGCCTTTACTGGGTTTACTGGAATGCGTGAGAGGAAAAATCTTCTCACAGGCGGTCTTACCTTGAAACCTATTCTGTACCCTTGAGAAACAATGTTCTGAATCCAAAGATTTTGTGTCGAATTGATCCAAACATCTTTGAAAAATCGTAACCTGCCCCCTACCAGCTGTACTGGAATGAGGGCCGCACCTTCATGCGGATTTGGGAGCTGGTTTTGACTTTCTAAAAGGCTTGGATTTATTCCAGACTGGAGAAGGTTTCCAAACAGAAACTGTTCCTTTAGGGGAAGGGTCAGGCTTCTGTTCCTTATTCTGACGAAAGGAACGAAAACGATTAGCAGCCCTATATTTACCTTTAGATTTTTTATCCTGAGGCAAAAAAGCTCCCTTCCCCCCAGTAACAGTTGAAATTATTGAATCCAACTAAGAACCAAATAATTTATTACCTTGGAAAGAAAGAGAAAGCAACGTTGACTTAGAAGTCATATCTGCATTCCAAGATTTAAGCCATAAAGCTCTTCTAGCTAAAATAGCTAAAGACATATACCTGACATCAATCCTAATGATATCAAAAATGGCATCACAAACAAAGTTATTAGCATGTTGAAGAAGTTTAACAATGCTATAAGCATTATGGTCTGACACTTGTTGCGCTAAAGTCTCCAACCAGAAGGTGGAAGCTGCAGCAACATCAGCCAAAGAAATAGCAGGGCTAAGACGATTACCTGAACATAAATAAGCCTTCCTTAGAAAGGATTCAAGCTTCCTATCTAAAGGATCCTTAAAAGAAGTACTATCTGCCGTAGAAATAGTAGTACGTTTAGCAAGAGTAGAAATAGCCCCATCAACTTTGGGGATTTTTCCCCAAAACTCTAATCTATCAGATGGCAAAGGGTACAATTTCTTAAACCTTGGAGAAGGAGTAAATGAAGTACCCAGACTATTCCATTCCCTAGAAATTACTTCTGAAATAGCATCAGGAACTGGAAAAACTTCCGGAATAACTACATGAGGTTTAAAAACTGAATTTAAACGCTTATTAGTTTTAATATCAAGAGGACTAGACTCCTCCATATCTAATGCAATTAACACTTCTTTAAGTAAAGAACGAATAAACTCCATCTTAAATAAATATGAAGATTTATCAGTGTCAATATCTGAGGCAGAAACTTCTGAACCAGATAGATCCTCATCAGAGATAGATAAGTCAGAATGATGGCGGTCATTTAAAAATTCATCTGAAATATGAGAAGCTTTAAAAGACCTTTTACGTTTACTAGAAGAAGGAATAACAGACAGAGCCTTCTGAATAGAATTAGAAACAAATTCTTTAATATTAACAGGAACATCCTGAACATTAGATGTTGAAGGAACAACAACAGGTAATGGATTATTACTAATGGAAATATTATCCGCGTTAGATAGCTTTTCATGACAACTAACACAAACTACAGCCGGAGGAACAGTTACCAAAAGTTTACAACAAATGCACTTAGCTTTGGTAGAACCAACATCAGGCCGCGTCTTTCCAGAAGTAGATTCTGATCCCCCTGGTTCTGATCAGGTAGTGACATCTTGCAATATGTAATAGAAAAAACAACATATAAAGCAAAATTTATCAAATTCCTTAAATGACAGTTTCAGGAATGGGAAAAAATGCAAACCAAAATAAGCCTCTAGAAACCAGAAGCAACTAAAAAGTGAGACTGAAATAATGTGAAAAAAACTGGCGCCAAGTATGAAGCCCACATTTTTTGGCGCCAAAAAAAGTCTGCAACAAACATGCGCCAAAAATGACGCAACTACGTGAAAACTACCAGCGCCAACTATGACGCCGGAAATGACGAAATTCTCGCGCCAAAAAAGTCTTGCACCAAAAATGACGCAATAAATTGTAGCATTTTCTTGACCCCCGAGCCTAACAACCCGCAATTTAGAAGAAAAAAGTCAATTGAAAATTTTAAGGTAAGAAAAAATATTTAGTTCATATGCATTTTTCCAAAAAAAAGAAACTGACAGTCTGAAAGAAGGAACACTGATTATCCTGAATCATGGCAAATATAAGTTTAAAACATATATTTAGAACTTTACATATAAAGTGCCCAACCATAGCTTAGAGTGTCATAAATAAAATAAGACTTACTTACCCTAAGACACTCATCTACATATAGTAGATAGCCAAACCAGTACTGAAACGAGAATCAGTAGAGGTAATGGTATATAAGAGTATATCGTCGATCTGAAAAGGGAGGTAGGAGAAGAAATCTCTACGACCGATAACAGAGAACCTATGAAATAGATCCCCTAGAGGAAGACCATTGTATTCAAATAGGCAATACTCTCTTCACATCCCTCTAACATTCACTGCACTCTGAGAGGAAAACCGGGCTTCAGTCTGCTGCGAAGCGCATATCAACGTAGAAATCTAGCACAAACTTACTTCACCACCTCCATGGGAGGCAAAGTTTGTAAAACTGAATTGTGGGTATGGTGAGGGGTGTATTTATAGGCATTTTGAGGTTTGGGAAACTTTGCCCCTCCTGGTAGGAATGTATATCCCATACGTCACTAGCTCATGGACTCTTGCCAATTACATGAAAGAAAGGACATTTGCATGACAACACTGAAAGCTCAGAAGCCTGTCTAGCCGAAGGAACAGCTAGAAGCAAAATAACTCTCCAGGATAAAAGCTGAAGATCTAAACTATGCATTGGCTCAAAAGGAGGAGTTTAAATAACCCTCAAAACCAGATTAAAGGGTTACCTTTTCTTTTTTTAAATCCACTTACTTTGAGTTTTAAACTAAGCTTGCTTCAGTATGAAAAGTTTCATACGATATACATAATGAGGATCTAAATAGGTTTGACAGGATAAAGTATTTTTTTTGCAAAATTCAGGTAAACAAAAAAAAATTTGCAAAGTAAAAGTTCATGTTACGAAGTTTTTATTTTTTGTCTCTCTTTTCTTGTGCTCTTTGGAATGCACGCTCTGTCTGTAACAAACTTACAACTGTTCACAACATGTTTGTTTCTAACGCCTTCAATCTTCTAGCAATTACTGAAACCTGTTTATCATCTTCTGACACTGCTTTCATTGCTGCTCTCACGCACGGTGGTCTCCACTTTAGCCACGCACCTAGGCCAGGTGAGAGACATGGTGGCGGTGTTGGAATCTTACTCTCCCCCCTCCATTTCAGCACCTGCAGCCTCATCCATCTCTCTACCTTTTCCTCCTTTGAAGTTCACTGCATCCGCCTCTTCTCCCACCTCTCCCTCAGGGTGGCAGTTATCTATCGCCCCCCCTGGACCAACCTTTCAATTCCTTGACAACTTTGCTGCCTGGCTTAATCAATTTCTCTCTAGAAATACACCTGCTCTAACCCTAGGGGACTTCAACATCCCCATTGATAACCCATCTGCCCCTGCTGCCTCTAAGCTTCTCTCACTCACAATCCACCCTATTCCCTACTCACCATGACGGACACTCTATTGATCTGATATTCTCCTACCTCTGCCCTCTCTCTGATGTCACCTTTCGCCCATTTCCCATCTCAGACCAGCATCTGCTCACCTTTAATCTTAATATACAAGCTAAACCTACTTCATCCCCTCACATGTAGAAATCTGCACACTGTGTATCCTCTCCAACTTTCCAAACTTATTAAAAAACGCCTCCCCCACACTTCCACGATATCCTGCCCTGACCTTGCTACAACCCACTAAAACAATACTCTCTCCTCTGCACTTGACACTTTTGCTCCTCCCCAAATACGCAAAACCCCATGATGTCAGCTCCAACCCTGGCACTCTAAGCAAACATGCTACCTGCAAAAATGCTCCTGTGCTGCTAAACGTGCCTTGAAGAAATCCCGCTATGAACCAGATTTCCTCCACTATATGTTACATCTTTATTCTTACTCCTCTGCCCTTCCCTGAGCCAAGCAAACCTACTTCTCTTCTCTTATATCTACTCACTCCTCAAACCCTAAACGTCTTGTCTCCATTTTCAACTCTCTCCTCTATCCACCTGCACCACCCCCTTCATCTGCCTTTAGTGCTCAAAACCTGGCAGACTACTTTATCACCAAAACACTTACCATCCGAAGTAATATCCCAACACAAGACTGCAACCTTTCCATCTCCGCCCCCGGCCACCCCCTGCACCACACTCTCAGCACCTTCCCCCTAACCACTGAGAATGAAGTGAGTTCCCTATTCTCTTCCTCACACCTCACTACCTGCCCACTTGACCCTATCCCTTCACATCGAATGCCTTCTCTGTCTTCTACCCTCACTCCAGCTCTTACTCACATATTCAACCTAACCCTTACTATCGGTTCATTCCCATCTTCCTTCAAACATGCAAAGGTAACCCATATCCTCAAAAAACCCTCCCTCGACCCCAATTCTCTTGCAAACTACCTCCCCATATCACTGCTTCCGCTAGCTTAAAAAGTCCTGGGAAAACTAGTTTTCGATCGCCTAACCCACTTCTTGTCCTCCAACTCATTGCTTGATCCCTTGCAATCTGGCTTCCGTCCCCAACAGTCAACTGAGACTGCCCTCACTAAGGTTACTAATGATCTTCTTTCTGCTAAAAACAACGACCACTACTCAATACTTACTTGACCTGTCTGCTGCCTTTGACACCGTTGACCATCCCCTTCTCCTATGGATTACCCATCAGCTCCCTTGGACTTTCTGCCCTCTCCTGGATCCACTCTTATCTCTCTAATAGGTCCTTTTCTGTCTCCTTTGCTGGCGACTCCTCCTCTCCATTGCCTCTGTCTGTTGAAGTACCTCAAGGCTCTGTTCTGGGTCCTCTACTCTATTTATACTTCCTCACTGGGTAAACTTATCAGTAGCTATGGCTTCAACTATCAACTCTATGCTGATGATACTCAGATCTACCTATCCACCCCTGCACTCTCTCTTTCTGTCCTTTCTCACATCAGTGTCTGCTTATCTTGCATTTCTTCTTGGATGGCCTCTCACCACCTAAAAATCAACATGTCCAAGACTGAGCTCCTTCTAATCCCCCCCTCTAATTCTACCCCGGTTTCTAACTTTTCAATCACTGTTGGTGACACCACTATCTCCCTATCACCCCAAGTCTGCTGCCTAGAGTTACACTTGACTCCAATCTGTCCTTCATACCACACAACCAATTGCTCTCTTCATTCTGTCGCAACCACCTACGCAATATCTCCACAATTCGTCCATTTCTGATTGCTGAAACTACTAAACAGCTAATTCACTCCCTGGTAATTTCCTGAAAGAATTCCAGTGATAACCTTTGCTACCAAACCACGCAAAAAAAGGTTTTCCAGACCTTATGATTAATACTTCTAATAACAGGTTTCCAAGCCTGAATCAAGGTGTCAACTGCACTAAACCATGCCCTCAAATTAAGAGTTCCGGGATCTTCATAAAGGAAAGGACCTTGAGAGAGAAGGTCCCTACTTAGAGGAAGTCTCCAAGGCGGAAACCAGCTAATATGGATAGCAACACAAATCGAGGAAATATGTAAATCAGGTTTAATGACCAGAGCATCTATCTGACTCGCCCAAAGATCACGAGACCTGGCACAATACTGAGGTAGTTTGAGATTTAAGCAAGGGATCATGAGATCTATCTCTGGAAGACCCCAACATCTCTCAATCTAGTCAAAAACTCCCTGATTTAGAGACTATTCACCTGGGTAAAGATACTGGTGACTGAGAAAGCCTGCCTCCCAATTGTTCACACAAGGAATGTGGATAGCAGAAATCATGCAATGATGGCATTCTACCCAACTAATGATGCGGGACACTTCATGATGATTTATAAAAGGCCACTGTTGTGGCATTGTTTGACTGGAATTGCAGAAAAGATTCCTGCCTGAGGTCCGGCCAACTCTGGAGGGCTCTAAAAATCGCAGTTCCAGAATATTTATGGATAACCTTACCTCCCGAGGAGACAAAACTCCTTGCTCTCTCTGAGACCCCCAGACTTCATCCCCTGTTTAGTGTTAGAAATAGACTCAGCACATTAAATATCTGACAAAGGGACACACCTGAGAATCTTTACAAAGGCAATATAAACTAGAGGGAGTTAAAGAATCAGAGTGTCTACCTTCTAATAGATCAGTTGATGGACCAGAGGCCTGAACTGCACTAGTTTGCTCCATAGTAGCAGTAAGGAAATAGCTTAACCCCTTCCCGCCGTTAGGATGTTCCATGCCGTCCTAACTATGCTGGGCTTTAGCGCCATTAGGACGGCATGGAAAGTCATAGCCGTTATGCTGTCCTGAAGCCATAACGCCTTCCTAACTGGGATTGCGGGCTGGAGGGCATGTTAGCGTCATAGGCACTCCCCCTAGACCCAATCCCATAATTGAAATCACGCAATCGGATGTACGATCGCGTTAATTTAATTTTTCACTTATTTGTTTACATCGGAACTGGGGTTACCGGGGGACGAAACAAACCATGTCACTCTTGGACCTAAACTGTGCAATAATAAAATCAACAGGTATAGGAACCCACATATGATATAAGACTTCTTGCAAAATATCCCTAAAATTTTACAGAAACACTATGCAATACAGCAAAATTAAATGGGTTTGGCAGAAGTAAGAATGGCGTTAAGCAAATTAAAAAGTTAAAGTCTATTTAAAGGGATTTGGAACCCAATTTTGTTTCATTCATGATTTAGTAAGAACAAGCAACTTTTTAATTTACTCCTATAATCAATTTTTCTTCATTATCTTGGTATCTTTATTTGAAAAGCAGGAATGTAAGCTTAGGAGCCGGCCCATTTTTGTTTCAGCACTTGGGTAGTGCTTGCCGATTGGTGGAGAAAGCATAGCAAATGTGTTGCTGCTTCAGATAACTTAAGTGAAACACAGAAAATGCATGCTTGTACAGGAGATAGCACAAGAAATGTGTTTTTATTTCTTTCTTTTTAATCACTTTAAAAGAGACATGAAATACAAAAATGTTCGTTCATTATTTTACCTCTATTATCAAATTTGCTTCATTTTCTTTGAATCCTTTGTTGAAGAAGCAATTCACTTCTGAGAGCTAGCTGAACACATTGGGTAAGCCAAAGAAAAGAGGCATATGTGTGCAGCCATCAATCAGCAGTTAAGTAGTGTTGTAACGAAGGATACAACAATGTATCAAAAAATGGAAACAGCTTAAAGGTAAAGTAAAGTAAAAAAGGAAACTTTCATGATTCAGATAGAGCGTAAAATTTTAAACAACATTCTAATTTACTCATATGTTCAAATGTGCTTTGTTCTCTTTGTATCCTTAGTGTATTGCTGCTCCTGATCCCACCTAGGTATGGTTTTCAACAAAGGATACAAAGAAAATTAAGCAAATTAGATAACAGAAGTATACTGTAAAGTTATTTAAAGGGACATTGTACACTAGATTTTTCTTTGCATACATGTTTTGTAAATTATCTATTTATATAGCCCACCTGGGTGTGTTTTTGAAACAATGTATAGTTTCAGATGTGTACAATCATTTACAGACTCCTGCTGGCTCCTGTTTGTATAATCTGTCTTTCCATTTGAAGGAAAGTGGTGGGGGGTCTGCTCTTCTTGTTTTCCCAGCCCCTTTCAGTGGGTGTCCCAGCCTAAGCTCATCAACAGTGCTGATCTGGAAGCTTCTAAGTAAGTTTTTAAAAGGTTTTATACTGGATTTTTATATCAGCATCTGTACATATTCTTTATAGTAGTGTCTATTACATGCAGTTATATATAAATTGGTGTGCACTGTCCCTTTAAGTATGCATGCTCTTATTTACTAACCCTTTAACCATTTGAATGTCCTGAAAGAACAATTACAAAAACATGCACTGGAGTAAGCACTGCAAACGCATACCTGTACTGTACATAATGCAAAGAGATTGTTTTCCCCTGAATGATACATGTAAATAAATGGTCTGTGCAAACCTGTATGATTTGGAGAAGATGCTTCATTATACGTTAACTATGGAGGAAACTGCCCACGATGGACGGTGGGGTCACATAATGACCTCTCTCCAAAACTCTACTTTAGGCTCCACCTTTGACCCTGAGCAATGATTTTATACCCTTGGCTGCCAGTAACACACAAAATAACAATTTCACCTTTTTATGCTGTTAGTAGCACACACCAGTGACTTGCCCCCCTTTGACAGCCCATAGCACACAGAGAGCAGTGATTTAATGTCCTGATTACTGGCAGTAACATACGTGTATAAGACAATCATTTTTTTAATTGGCTGTAAGTAACACACACAGAGTCATGAACATCCAGTGTGACTACCTTCTGATCCATATTTGTAATGCAGAGGAAGTCTTTAAAATTGAACTAACAGGAGACCATAAACAAAATGGACATTTAACTCCTTCACTGCCGATACTTTCAGAGAAAAACTTGCCCAAAATACAGGAGAATTTTCAACATTTTTGCTATCACTCCATTTAAACAGAAATAGAGCCTTGTTTTTTTTATTTACCTGTCAAAACTATATATATATTTTAAGTAGACAACCCAAGGTATTGATCTAGGCCCATTTTTTATATTTCATGCCACCATTTCACCGCCAAATGCGATCAATTGTTAATTTTTTCACAAACTTTGGGTTTCTCACTGAAATTATTTACATACTGCTTGTGCAATTATGGCACAAATGGTTGTAAAAGTATCTCTGGGACCCCCTTTGTTCAGAAATAGCAGACATATATGGCTTTGCCATTGCTTTTCGTTAATTAGAAGGCCACTAACTGCAGCTGCGCAGCACATTTCTATTATTCCCGGCAGTGAAGAGGTTAATTAGGAAACTTATATGGTTAATTTTAGCTTTAGAGTAGAGATTACCCTCCCACCTGACACTTCCAACCCCCTGATCCCTCCCAAACAGCTTTCTTCCCTCCCCCACTGGTCACCCTCAATCTTAAGTACTGGCAGACAGTCATATATTTTAATATATATATTTTCTTCCCTCCCCCACTGGTCACCCTCAATCTTAAGTACTGGCAGACAGTCATATATTTTAATATATATATTTTTTCTACAGTGTAGGATCCCCCTAACCATCCAATTTCCTGATCCCCCCTCAAACAGCTCTCTAACCCTCCCCCCTAACTATTGCCGCCATCTTAGGTACCTATAAACCCCTTTTTTAATTTAATTTATTTTTTATTTTTTCTGTAGTGTAGTGGTCCCACCACCTCCACCTCCCAGGATCGCCATTTAGTACCCCCCGCACCGCCAAACCCCCACACCTCCCGCCGGCACCAGCAGAAGATCATTACAGCTAGCTGCTGATTGGTGGCTGCACATAAATACCTCTTTATATTGTTTCACTCAATGTGTAGTGCATAGCTGCTCCTTGAACAAAGGATATCAAGAGAAAGAATCAAATTTGATAATAAAAGTAAACTGAATGTTGTTTAAAATCACATGCTCTATTTGAATCACAAAAGAAAAAATATGAGTTTACTGTCCCTTAAAGACTGCAAAATGAATGGAGTAAACAAACCCAGAAATGAATGTACTGGGAGAAACGTCTGCACATACACAAGTAGGGTTGTAAGGAAACCGAAAGGAGCTTGATGGCCCGTGTTTCTGGCGAGTCTTCAGACTCGCTAGAAACAGCAGTTATGAAGCAGCGGTCACGAAGACCGCTGCTCCATAACCTGTCCGCCTGCTCTGAGCAGGCGGACAGACATCGCCGGAAATAAACCCGATCGAGTATGATCGGGTTGATTGACACCCCCCTGCTGGCGGCTGATTGGCCGCGAGTCTGCAGGGGGCGGCGTTGCACCAGCAGCTCACAAGCTGAATACGGAGAGTGTATTGCTCTCCATATTCAGCGAGGTCTGGCGGACCTGATCCGCACTGTCGGATCAGGTCCGCCAGACTTTGATAACTATAGGCCAATGTGTTTCTGGACAGCACTATTCATATTCCTCCCTGCACACTCTGCAGCATGTGTAACTTATAAGTGTTCTGTATTTTAAGGGACAGGTGGCAACCCTAACATGTCATAGAGGAAATACAGCAAATGTGCCACGTGCTGCAGAACATTTCTATTGCTGAAATCGGCTAAACTCTTGCAAGCTCAGGAGGAAGTCTTACAAATACGTCTATGTACTGCACGAGCCGCTGGAACACGTTTCTGTGCTGAGATAAATACTGCACAAATACTATGCACTGCACAAGCCGCTGGAACACGTTTGTGTGCTGGGATAAATACTGCACAAATACTATGTACTGCACGAGTCACTGGAACACGTTTGTGTGCTGAGATAAATACTGCACAAATACTATGTACTGCACGAGCCGCTGGAACACGTTTGTGTGCTGAGATAAATACTGCACAAATACTATGTACTGCATGAGTCACTGGAACACGTTTGTGTGCTGAGATAAATACTGCACAAATACTATGTACTGCACGAGCCGCTGGAACACGTTTGTGTGCTGAGATAAATACTGCACAAATACTATGTACTGCACGAGCCGCTGGAACACGTTTGTGTGCTGAGATAAATACTGCACAAATACGTTTATGTACTGCACGAGCCTCTGGAACACGTTTCTGTGCTGAGATAAATACTGCATGAGTCACTGGAACACGTTTGTGTGCTGAGATAAATACTGCACAAATACTATGTACTGCACGAGCCGCTGGAACACGTTTGTGTGCTGGAATAAATACTGTACAAATACTATGTACTGCACGAGTCACTGGAACACGTTTGTGTGCTGAGATAAATACTGCACAAATACTATGTATTGCACGAGCCGCTGGAATACGTTTGTGTGCTGAGATAAATACTGCACAAATACTATGTACTGCATGAGTCACTGAAACACGTTTGTTGTGCAGGGATAAATACTGCACAAATACTATGCACTGCACGAGCCGCTGGAACACGTTTGCGTGCTGAGATAAATACTGCACAAATACTATGTACTGCACGAGTCACTGGAACACGTTTGTGTGCTGAGATAAATACTGCACAAATACTATGTACTGCACGAGTCACTGGAACACGTTTGCGTGCTGAGACAAAAACTGCACAAATACTATGTACTGCACGAGCCACTGGAACACGTTTGTGTGCTGAGATAAATACTGTACAAATACTATGTACTGCACGAGCCGCTGGAACACGTTTGTGTGCTGGGATAAATATTGTACAAATACTATGTACTGCACGAGTCACTGGAACACGTTTGTGTGCTGAGATAAATACTGCACGAGCCGCTGAACACGTTTGCGTGCTGAGATAAATACTGTACAAATACTATGTACTGCACGAGCCGCTGGAACACGTTTGTGTGCTGAGATAAATACTGCACAAATACTATTTACTGCACGAGTCGCTGGAACACGTTTGTGTGCTGAGATAAATACTGCACAAATACTATGTACTGCACAAGCCTCTGGAATACGTTTGTGTGCTGAGATAAATATTGCACAAATACTATGTACTGCACAAGCCACTGGAATACGTTTGTGTGCTGAGATAAATACTGCACAAATACTATGTACTGCACGAGCCACTGGAATACGTTTGTGTGCTGAGATAAATATTGCACAAATACTATGTACTGCACAAGCCACTGGAATACGTTTGTGTGCTGAGATAAATACTGCACAAATACTATGTACTGCACGAGCCACTGGAATACGTTTGTGTGCTGAGATAAATATTGCACAAATACTATGTACTGCACAAGCCACTGGAATACGTTTGTGTGCTGAGATAAATACTGCACAAATACTATGTATTGCACGAGCCACTGGAATACGTTTGTGTGCTGAGATAAATATTGCACAAATACTATGTACTGCACAAGCCACTGGAATACGTTTGTGTGCTGAGATAAATACTGCACAAATACTATGTACTGCACGAGTCGCTGGAACACGTTTGTGTGCTGAGATAAATACTGCACAAATACTATGTACTGCACAAGCCGCTGGAATACGTTTGTGTGCTGAGATAAATACTGCACAAATACTATGTACTGCACGAGCCACTGGAATACGTTTGTGTGCTGGGATAAATACTGTACAAATACTATGTACTGCACGAGTCACTGGAATACGTTTGTGTGCTGAGATAAATACTGCACAAATACTATGTACTGCACGAGCCGCTGGAACACGTTTGTGTGCTGAGATAAATACTGCACAGATACTATGTACTGCACGAGCCGCTGGAACACGTTTGTGTGCTGAGATAAATACTGCACAAATACTATGTACTGCACGAGCCGCTGGAACACGTTTGTGTGCTGGGATAAATACTGCACAAATACTATGTACTGCACAAGCCGCTGGAATACGTTTGTGTGCTGAGATAAATACTGCACAAATACTATGTACTGCACGAGTCGCTGGAATACGTTTGTGTGCTGAGATAAATACTGCACAAATACTATGTACTGCACGAGCCGCTGGAATACGTTTGTGTGCTGAGATAAATACTGCACAAATACTATGTACTGCACGAGCCGCTGGAATACGTTTGTGTGCTGAGATAAATACTGTACAAGTACTATGTACTGCACGAGCCGCTGGAATACATTTGTGTGCTAAGATAAATACTGCACAAATACTATGTACTGCACGAGCCACTGGAATACATTTGTGTGCTAAGATAAATACTGCACGAGTCACTGGAACACGTTTGTGTGCTGAGATAAATATTGCACAAATACTATGTACTGCACGAGCCGCTGGAACACGTTTGTGTGCTGAGATAAATACTGCACAAATACTATGTACTGCACGAGCCGCTGGAACACGTTTGTGTGCTGGGATAAATACTGCACAAATACTATGTACTGCACAAGCCGCTGGAATACGTTTGTGTGCTGAGATAAATACTGCACAAATACTATGTACTGCACGAGTCGCTGGAATACGTTTGTGTGCTGAGATAAATACTGCACAAATACTATGTACTGCACGAGCCGCTGGAATACGTTTGTGTGCTGAGATAAATACTGCACAAATACTATGTACTGCACGAGCCGCTGGAATACGTTTGTGTGCTGAGATAAATACTGTACAAGTACTATGTACTGCACGAGCCGCTGGAATATGTTTGTGTGCTGAGATAAATACTGTACAAGTACTATGTACTGCACGAGCCACTGGAATACATTTGTGTGCTAAGATAAATACTGCACAAGTCACTGGAACACGTTTGTGTGCTGAGATAAATATTGCACAAATACTATGTACTGCACGAGCCACTGGAATACATTTGTGTGCTGGGATAAATACTGCACGAGTCACTGGAACACGTTTGTGTGCTGAGATAAATACTGCACAAATACTATGTACTGCATGAGTCACTGGAATACGTTTGTGTGCTGAGATAAATACTGCACAAATACTATGTACTGCACGAGTCACTGGAATACGTTTGTGTGCTGAGATAAATACTGCACAAATACTATGTACTGCACGAGCCGCTGGAACACGTTTGTGTGCTGAGATAAATACTGCACAGATACTATGTACTGCACGAGCCGCTGGAACACGTTTGTGTGCGGAGATAAATACTGTACAAGTACTATGTACTGCACGAGCCGCTGGAATATGTTTGTGTGCTGAGATAAATACTGTACAAGTACTATGTACTGCACGAGCCGCTGGAATACATTTGTGTGCTAAGATAAATACTGCACAAATACTATGTACTGCACGAGCCACTGGAATACATTTGTGTGCTAAGATAAATACTGCACAAATACTATGTACTACACGAGCCGCTGGAATACGTTTGTGTGCTGGAACACGTTTGTGTGTTGAGATAAATACTGCACAAATACTATGTACTGCACGAGTCACTGGAACACGTTTGTGTGCTGAGATAAATACTACACAAATATTATGTACTGCACGAGCCACTGGAATACGTTTGTGTGCTGAGATAAATACTGCACAAATACTATGTACTGCACGAGCCACTGCAACACGTCTGTGTGCTGAGATAAATACTGCACAAATACTATGTACTGCACAAGTCACTGGAACACGTTTGTGTGCTGAGATAAATACTGCATAAATATGTCTATGCACTGCACGAGCCGCTGGAATACGTTTGTGTGCTGAGCTAAATAATGCACAAATACTATGTACTGCACGAGCCGCTGGAACACGTTTGTGTGCTGAGATAAATACTGTACAAATACTATGTACTGCACGAGCCGCTGGAACACGTTTGTGTGCTAGGATAAATACTGTACAAATACTATGTACTGCACGAGTCACTGGAACACGTTTGTGTGCTGAGATAAATACTGCACAAATTCTATGTACTGCACGAGTCGCTGGAACACGTTTGTGTGCTGAGATAAATACTGCACAAATACTATGTACTGCACGAGCTGCTGGAATACGTTTGTGTGCTGAGATGATAAATACTGCACAAATACTATGTACTGCACGAGCCACTGGAATACGTTTGTGTGCAGAGATAAATACTATACAAATACTATGTACTGCACGAGTCACTGGAACACGTTTGTGTGCTGAGATAAATACTACACAAATTCTATGTACTGCACGAGTCACTGGAACACGTTTGTGTGCTGAGATAAATACTGCACAAATACTATGTACTGCACGAGCCACTGGAATACATTTGTGTGCTGGGATAAATACTGCACAAATACTATGTACTGCACGAGTCACTGGAACACATTTGTGTGCTGAGATAAATACTGCACGAGTCACTGGAACATGTTTGTGTGCTGAGATAAATACTGCACGAGTCACTGGAATACGTTTGTGTGCTGAGATAAATACTGCACAAATACTATGTACTGCACGAGCCGCTGGAACACATTTGTGTGCTGAGATAAATACTGCACGAGTCCCTGGAATACGTTTGTGTGCTGAGATAAATACTGCACAAATACTATGTACTGCACGAGCCGCTGGAACACGTTTGTGTGCTGAGATAAATACTGCACAGATACTATGTACTGCACGAGCCGCTGGAACACGTTTGTGTGCTGAGATAAATACTGCACAAATACTATGTACTGCACGAGCCGCTGGAACACGTTTGTGTGCTGGGATAAATACTGCACAAATACTATGTACTGCACAAGCCGCTGGAATACGTTTGTGTGCTGAGATAAATACTGCACAAATACTATGTACTGCACGAGCCGCTGGAATACGTTTGTGTGCTGAGATAAATACTGCACAAATACTATGTACTGCACGAGCCGCTGGAACACGTTTGTGTGCTGGGATAAATACTGCACAAATACTATGTACTGCACAAGCCGCTGGAATACGTTTGTGTGCTGAGATAAATACTGCACAAATACTATGTACTGCACGAGCCGCTGGAATACGTTTGTGTGCTGAGATAAATACTGCACAAATACTATGTACTGCACGAGCCACTGGAACAGAGTTGCATTTTTAGAGAGGAAGGTTATCTTGATGGAATATTAGCAACTTTCTTTATGTTGATAGTCCAGTCACCCCGATTTTTAACTTACCGAAAGTCCACAAATCCCTTTTGGATGTAAAGGGCCGGTCAATCATTAGCGGTATAGGCTCCATGTTTGAACCCCTTTCCCAATGGCTGGGTGCCATACTCCAGCGCTGGTTAAAGGTTTGGCTAGCTGTTTAAGGGATACAAAGCAACTATTAACTGAGTCAATGTCCTGGCATGAGGACTACAACTGGTTAACAGTGGATGTGGTTGCTTTGTATTCCTCAATACCCCATGACAGCGGTTTGGAGGCAATCAGTTTCTGTCACGAGTCACTGGGATAAATACTGCACAAATACTATGTACTGCACGAGCCGCTGGAACACGTTTATGTGCTGAGATAAATACTGCACAAATACTATGTACTGCACGAGCCGCTGGAACAGAGTTGCATTTTTATCAGTGCTGACCAATGAATAACTCCACAGGAGTGAGCACAATGCTATCTATATGACAAACATGAACTTGCACTGTCTAGCAGTGAAAAGCTAATAAAATGCACTGCAATAAGAGGTGGCCTTCAAGGGCTTAGACATTAGCATATGAGCCTACCTAGGTTTAGCCTTCAACAAAGAATACCAAGAGAACAAAGCAAATGTGATGATAAAAGTACATTGGAAAGTTGTTTAAAAATGCATGCTCTATTGGAATTATGATAGTTTAATTTTGACTTTACTGTCCATTTAAAGAAAACAGATAAAACGCATGATTATTTGGATGTTTATATGTACCACAAATGTTTCTGTTATCTTTTCCTGTAATCAGCAGCTTCATATATACTGTATATATAAAAACATAAATTATGCTTACCTGATAATTTCATTTCCATCTGTATGGGAAGAGTCCACAGCTGCATTCCTTACTTGTGGGAAATACTGAACCTTGCCACCAGGAGGAGGCAAAGACACCCCAGCCAAAGGCTTAAATACCTCCCCCACTTCCTCATAACCCCAGTCATTCTGCCGAGGGAACAAAGAACAGTAGGAGAAATATCAGGGTGAAAAAGGTGCCAGAAGAAAAAATTCAAATTTAGGGCCGCCCATTGGAGAACACGGGCGGGAGCTGTGGACTCTTCCCATACAGATGGAAATTAAATTATCAGGTAAGCATAATTTATGTTTTTCATCTTAATATGGGAAGAGTCCACAGCTGCATTCCTTACTTGTGGGAAACATATACCCAAGCTCTAGAGTACGCGGAATGCTAACGGGAGGGAAAAAAGAGAGGCGGACCCTAATCTGAGGGCACCACAGCCTGCAAAATCTTTCTCCCGAAGGCTGCTTCAGCAGAAGCAAAAACATCAAACTTGTAAAACTTTGGAAAAAGTATGTAAGGAGAACCAGATAGCCACCTTACAAATCTGATCCATAGAGGCCCAAGAGGAAACCACTGCTCTCGAAGAATGAGCCATAATCCTCAGAGGAGGCTTATGTCCTGCCGTTTCTATGCTAAACGGATGACACTCCTCAGACAAAAAGATAAGAAAGTCGAAGAGGCCCTCTGACCCCTACGCTTCCCGGAAATTAGAACAAACAGAGAAAGAGGTTCATCTAAATTCCTTTGTGGCCCGAAGATAGAACTTCAAGGCACAAACCACATCCAGAAATATGTTATAAACGTTCCTTCGATGAAGAAGGATTAGGACATAAGAAAGAAACCACAATCTCTTGATTGATGATGCAAATTGACCCAACCTTAGGAAGAAAACCTAACTTGGTTCGTAGAACAGACTTATCGGCATGAAAGGCAAGATAAGGAGGGACGCATCGCAAGGCAGCAATCACAGATACTCTGCGAGCAGAAGCAATAGCCAATAGAAAGGAACCTTCCAAGACAACAATTTAATCTCTACTTCATGCATAGGCTTCAACGGAGCCCGTTGCAAAACCTTAAGGAAAAGATTTAAACTCCAAGGAAAAACCTTAGATCTAAACACAGGTCTGATCCTAGCAGAGCCTTAACAAATGGCTGCACATCTGGAAGCTCTGCAAACCTCTTGTGCAGTAACACAGACAGGGCCGAAAACTGTCCCTTCAGGGGACTTGCAGAAAAGCCCATCTCCAGTTCATCCTGGAGAACAGAATAAGTAGGTCCTCCACACCTTATGATAGATGCGACGAGCAACCAGCTTACGAGCTTGAATGAGAGTAAAAATAACTCTCTCATAAAACCCTCTCTTGGCTAGGACTAAGTGTTCAATCTCCACGCAGTCATCCTCAGAGAATCTAGACATAGATGAACAAAGAGACCTTGTTTAGCAGATCCCTGTGACAAGGCAACTTCCATGGAGGAGATGATGACATCCCTACTAGATCCGCGAACCATATCCTTCGCGGCCAAGACGGAGCAGTCAGTATCACCGACGCCTGCTTGACTCAAGCCACTACACTAGGAAGTAGTGGTAACGGTTGGAAAGGATAAAATGGATTGAACCTCCAAGGCACTGCTAATGCATCTGTTAGCTCCACCTGAGGATCCCTGTACCTCAACCCCTATCTGGGTAGCTTGGTATTGAGACGTTATAAGGTCTTCCTCTTGCAACTCTCTGCAAACACTCGAGATGGAAAGACCATTCTCCCGCATAAAAGGATTTTCTGCTGAGGAAATCCGCTTCCCAGTTGTCCACACCCGGAATGTGGATCGCTGACAGCAAACAAATGCGGGTCTCCCCAACACCAGAATCCAAGATACTTTCCTCAAAACTAGGGATCTTCTCGTTCCGCCCTGATGGTTGATGTAAGCCACCGAGGATATATTGTTTGATTGGAATCTGCTTAATTGGGAAGAACCCAGCAGAGGCCAAGCCTTCAGCGCATTGTATATTGCCCGAAGATCCAAAATAAGATCAGGAGGGAGCTTTACCTTCTGAGACCAGAGGCCCTGTGCCTTTCTGGCACTCCAAACAGCTCCCCATCCTGACAGACTCACAACCGTAGTCACATTTACCCAGGATGGTCTTGAGATGGACGTCCCTCAGGACAAGTGATCCGGACAAAACCACCAAGAGAGCGATTCTCCCAATTGATTGTCCAGAGAAATCTGTTGAGACAGATCCGAATGATCGCCATTCCACTAGTTCAGCATGCGCAGTTGGAACAGTCTGAGGTGAAACCTGGCAAAGGAAATGATGTCCAGCTGAACACCATAAGACCAATCACCTCCATACACTGAGCCACAGATGGCCTTAAGGAGATCTGGAGGGCAAGACATGTTGAAGCTAGCTTACAACGTCTCTGGTCTGTTAGAAATATTCTCATGTCTATGGAGACTATCATAGTACCAGAGAATTCTACCCTGGTACTTGATACAAGAGAACTCTCTCTAGATTATCTGCCATCCATGGGATCAAAGAAGACATAGGCAATATTCTGAATGGTCCACTCTTCGAAAAATGTCTTTACCTAGACCAAACAGAAGGGCAATAAACTGGAAGTGCTGGTCCAGGAATGCAAACCTTAGGAACTGGAAGTGTTCCTTGAGGATTGGTACAAGAAGGGAGCATCCTTCAGACCTATCGTGAACTACCCCTCTCAAACGAGGGGAAGAATGGACCTAATTGTCTGCATCTTAAACGAGGGGACATTTAAAAACCTGCTTAAGCACTTTAGGTCCAGAATCGGAAGGAAAGTTCCCTCCTTCTTAGGGACCACAAAAAGGTTTGAATAGTATCCCAAACCTCTCACTGCGATAGGCACCGGGACAATAATTCCTAGAGGACAGATCCCGTACACACCTTAGAAAGGCTTCCCTCCTTTCTGGTCAGGAAGACAAGAGGAATCTGCCCTTGGGTGGCTGAGAAATAAAACCTATTTTGTAACCCTGAGCTATGACTTCCAGGTCCCATGGATCATGCACATCGCTGAACCAAGCGACTGAAAAGAGCGACATACTGCCCCCTACACGATCCAGAAGAGGACCGTGGACCGCCCATTCATGCCGACGTAGACTCGGTGGGATTCTTGCTCTGCTTGGATTTATTCCAGGACTGAGCCGGCTTTCAAGAGTTCTTGGTTTGCTCTGGCTTAGCGGAGGACTGCTGGCATGGGTTTTATCAGAACGAAAAGAATGAAAATCGTATCTTAGATTAGTTCATATACTCTTGTGGTAGGAGGGCAGCCTAGCCCCCTGTGACCGTGGAGAAAATTTGAGTCCAGGCCTGTACCAGACAAAATCATTCCCTTAAAGGGAGGGAAGAAGTCTAGACTTAGAAGTCATATCCGCAGACCATGACCTCAGCCAGAGCCCGACGGGCCTGAACAGAAAAAACTGAAGCCATAGCATTCAGGTGAATAAACTGCCTAATATCAGCACAGATAAAATAATTAACAACCCTCAAGGCTGTAAATCTTTTCTGAGTAATGTCGAGGGGATCCTCCACCCCGATCAAAATCCTATAAGGAGTCACACCAGAAGGTAGTTTCTCCAGGAATAGCAGCAACAGCCGCCACCGGTTGAAACAAATATCCCGTATCTTTCTTAACAGAGTTTCCACTTTTATCCATGGGCTCTTCAAATAAGGAACTATACTCAAGCGGGATAGTAGTATGTTTAGAAAGGGTGAAGATAACGCCATCCCATTTAGGGACGGGACCTCACAACTCCATTGAGAGTCCAGGACCGGGGACAATTTGTTAAAGGGGGAAGAGGGGGAAAACAAATCCAATCCTGTCTCATTCATTCTTAATAATGTTCGCCATCTAACAGGAGCAGGGAAGGATAAGGTACCACCCTGTCCTCAAACTCTATCCAATTTAGGAATTAAAGGATCATCAGGCAATTTGGCCTCTGGAACCTCTGAATTCGCCAAAAACTTCCTTTAGAAGAAAGCGCAAATTCCTAAACTAAAGTCTGGTTCCTCCGCAGCCGGAGGTTTAGAGGCAGCAGACTCCGACCCAGAATGTTCATACTCTGAAGTCTCAGAAAGAACTTCATCCTCGGATAACCATCAGTTAAATCCAATAAATTATCTGATGTGCTCTGGGAAGGAGTGCATTATGTTACCTTTCGCTTGTGCTTAGCAGGGCGAGGTAAAGCATTAAAGACCGCAGACACCGCCGTCTGAACTGCGCAGTAACGTCTGGTGAAAAAAGGCCCCCTCCAGATGGAGGATCAGCAATGCTACGGGAAAACTGCATGTGTAGAGATATAAGAATGTAGGGTACGCATCTCACTGGATGACAACTCCTCAGAGGTGGACGGCTAAGTGGTATCAAATATGTTTGATATTATCACATTATCAAGGCATATGGAACATAATTGAGAGGGCGGAACTAAGGCCTCCTCACCATATAAACAGGAATTACTCATTAGGAATAGAGTAACAGAATCCTCCATCGCTAGTGCAATAACCGGAGAACTAGAGAAAGAAAACATCTTATTTTATTAAAAAAAACAGCACCCTTATACCCCAATGGCAGGGGCACTCACCACCTCCTATGACCCAGACAGTAGAGATTTATGACTCCTCTCTGATAGACACCCGGTCAGGAAAAAGGGAATTAATGAATCACATGGTGCACAATGCAGGACTGTACCTGCTATGAGAAAGCCCGCCAAGCTTGTAAGCTGCATGGCTCTCAAAGTGAAAGTGAAACCTGTATACTGTATTCCATAACAGCCTATGAGCCCATAACATCTCACACATAAAAGCAGCATAAAATCAAATAAACATATAAGATTATTCCCCCCCCCCATTCAATAATCCACCTAAGGAGATATTAACCTTTATCTATACAGATAAAAGGAGTCACACTGTGACCCTGTCTTCTTATGTTATCATACATGTATAAAATATGAAATGATCTTACCAGAATCTACGCCGTGGAACAGGAACACGACCCTTCAAGTGTGACAGATAGAAGCATTGCTTCTGACATGGACTTGAGTGAACAAAGCAGGCAGCGAAACTCGTCAACGCTGATTGCCTATGGAGCTGTTAATATGAGTCAGGATGGTTTTGCAGAAAGACTCTCCCTGCATCTCCGGACTCTAACTTTCATCCATGCTCTCACTGAGAGGCTGACAGGACTACTTAAAACTCCAGTCCCATCTTGAAGAGTACTACCCTCCATAAGAGACTAGTCCAAAATCTTCTAACGCTTCTCTGCCAACCTCTTGTGATGAAAGGCAAAGAATGACTGGGGTTATGAGGAAGTGGGGGAGCTATTTAAGCCTTTGGCTGGGGTGTCTTTGCCTCCTCCTGGTGGCCAGGTTCAGTATTTCCCACAAGTAAGGAATGCAGCTGTGGACTCTTCCCATATTAAGATGGAAAAAAATATATAATAATATATATATACACATATATATATATATATATATATATATATATATATATATATATATATATATTACCTTTTTCTCTAATGCTCATACTCCTACTATATAGTAAAAACTGATATAAAGTGACATTCTAGTGAAGTATTTTTTATTCCAAGATTTGAACCAATGTTGCTCTCAAGGCTCTCATGCATTGCTGTGTAAGCCTCTGAAGGTCTGTACAGAGTGTATGCACCAATCAGCTGCTGTATACGTTACTAAGATCTACACAATAATTATCTCAATTAGAGTGTAATAGCTAAAATCAATTAGATCTAATTAGCAGTGTTTACTAAAGACATCCATTAGAAAATAAATGACTTCACATAAATTAAATTATAACTATTTAGAATATCACAAAATGTAAGAAACAGAGAAATGCAATGTAGCATAATTGTTTAAATAACAGAATTTATGCTTACCTGATAAATTACTTTCTCCAACGGTGTGTCCGGTCCACGGCGTCATCCTTACTTGTGGGATATTCTCTTCCCCAACAGGAAATGGCAAAGAGTCCCAGCAAAGCTGGTCACATGATCCCTCCTAGGCTCCGCCCACCCCAGTCATTCGACCGACGGACAGGAGGAAATATATATAGGAGAAACCATATGATACCGTGGTGACTGTAGTTAGAGAAAATAATTCATCAGACCTGATTAAAAAACCAGGGCGGGCCGTGGACCGGACACACCGTTGGAGAAAGTAATTTATCAGGTAAGCATAAATTCTGTTTTCTCCAACATTGGTGTGTCCGGTCCACGGCGTCATCCTTACTTGTGGGAACCAATACCAAAGCTTTAGGACACGGATGAAGGGAGGGAGCAAATCAGGTCACCTAAATGGAAGGCACCACGGCTTGCAAAACCTTTCTCCCAAAAATAGCCTCCGAAGAAGCAAAAGTATCAAATTTGTAAAATTTGGCAAAAGTGTGCAGTGAAGACCAAGTCGCTGCCTTACATATCTGGTCAACAGAAGCCTCGTTCTTGAAGGCCCATGTGGAAGCCACAGCCCTAGTGGAGTGAGCTGTGATTCTTTCAGGAGGCTGCCGTCCGGCAGTCTCATAAGCCAATCGGATAATGCTTTTAAGCCAAAAGGAAAGAGAGGTAGAAGTCGCTTTTTGACCTCTCCTTTTACCAGAATAAACAACAAACAAGGAAGATGTTTGTCTGAAATCTTTAGTAGCCTCTAAATAGAATTTTAGAGCACGGACTACGTCCAAATTGTGTAACAAACGTTCCTTCTTTGAAACTGGATTCGGACACAAAGAAGGTACAACTATCTCCTGGTTAATATTTTTGTTGGAAACAACTTTCGGAAGAAAACCAGGCTTAGTACGCAAAACCACCTTATCTGCATGGAACACCAGATAGGGCAGAGAACACTGCAGAGCAGATAACTCTGAAACTCTTCTAGCAGAAGAAATTGCAACCAAAAACAAAACTTTCCAAGATAATAACTTAATATCTACGGAATGTAAGGGTTCAAACGGAACCCCTTGAAGAACTGAAAGAACTAGATTTAGACTCCAGGGAGGAGTCAAAGGTCTGTAAACAGGCTTGATCCTAACCAGAGCCTGAACAAATGCTTGAACATCTGGCACAGCTGCCAGTCTTTTGTGAAGTAAAACAGATAAAGCAGAGATCTGTCCCTTCAGAGAACTTGCAGATAATCCTTTCTCCAAACCTTCTTGTAGAAAGGATAGAATCTTAGGAATTTTTATCTTGTTCCATGGGAATCCTTTAGATTCACACCAACAGATATATTTTTTCCATATTTTATGGTAAATTTTTCTAGTTACAGGCTTTCTAGCCTGAATCAGAGTATCTATTACAGAATCTGAAAACCCACGCTTTGATAAAATCAAGCGTTGAATCTCCAAGCCGTCAGTTGGAGGGAAACCAGATTCGGATGTTCGAATGGACCCTGAACAAGAAGGTCCTGTCTCAAAGGTAGCTTCCATGGTGGAGCCGATGACATATTCACCAGGTCTGCATACCAAGTCCTGCGTGGCCACGCAGGAGCTATCAAGATCACTGAGGCCCTCTCCTGATTGATCCTGGCTACCAGCCTGGGGATGATAGGAAACGGTGGGAATACATAAGCTAGGTTGAAGGTCCAAGGTGCTACTAGTGCATCTACTAGGGTCGCCTTGGGATCCCTGGATCTGGACCCGTAGCAAGGAACCTTGAAGTTCTGACGAGACGCCATCAGATCCATGTCTGGAATGCCCCATAATTGAGTTATTTGGGCAAAGATTTCCGGATGGAGTTCCCACTCCCCCGGATGGAATGTCTGACGACTCAGAAAATCCGCTTCCCAATTTTCCACTCCTGGGATGTGGATCGCAGACAAGTGGCAGGAGTGATCCTCCGCCCATTGAATTATCTTGGTCACTTCTTTCATCGCCAGGGAAGTCCTTGTTCCCCCCTGATGATTGATATATGCAACGGTCGTCATGTTGTCTGACTGAAACCTTATGAATTTGGCCTTTGCTAGTTGAGGCCAAGCTCTGAGAGCATTGAATATCGCTCTCAGTTCCAGAATGTTTATCGGGAGAAGAGACTCTTCCCGAGACCATAGACCCTGAGCTTTCAGGGATTCCCAGACCGCGCCCCAGCCCACTAGGCTGGCGTCGGTCGTGACAATGACCCACTCTGGTCTGCGGAAGCTCATTCCCTGTGACAGATTGTCCAGGGTCAGCCACCAACGGAGTGAATCTCTGGTCTTTTGATCTACTTGAATCGTCGGAGACAAGTCTGTATAATCCCCATTCCACTGTCTGAGCATGCACAGTTGTAACCATCAATCCTATTACTTCCATGCACTGCGCTATGGAAGGACGAGGAACAGAATGAAGTACTTGACAAGAGCTTAGAAGTTTTGATTTTCTGACCTCTGTCAGAAAAATCCTCATTTCTAAGGAATCTATTATTGTTCCCAAGAAGGGAACTCTTGTTGACGGGGACAGAGAACTTTTTTCTTTGTTCACCTTCCATCCGTGAGATCTGAGAAAGGCTAGGACGATGTCCGTATGAGCCTTCGTTTTTGACAGGGACGACGCTTGAATCAGGATGTCGTCCAAGTAAGGTACTACTGCAATGCCCCTTGGTCTTAGAACCGCTAGAAGGGACCCTAGTACCTTTGTTAAAATCCTTGGAGCAGTGGCTAATCCAAATGGAAGTGCCACAAACTGGTAATGCTTGTCCAGAAAAGCGAACCTTAGGAACTGATGATGTTCCTTGTGGATAGGAATATGTAGGTACGCATCCTTTAAATCCACGGTAGTCATAAATTGATTTTCCTGGATAGTAGGTAGGATCGTTCGAATAGTTTCCATTTTGAACGATGGTACCCTGAGAAATTTGTTTAGGATCTTTAGATCCAAAATTGGTCTGAATGTTCCCTCTTTTTTGGGAACTATGAACAGATTGGAATAAAATCCCATTCCTTGTTCTCTTATTGGAACTGGATGTATCACTCCCATCTTTAACAGGTCTTCTACACAATGTAAGAATGCCTGTCTCTTTATTTGGTTTGAAGATAATTGAGACCTGTGGAACCTTCCCCTTGGGGGTAGTTCCTTGAATTCCAGGAGATAACCTTGAGAAACTATTTCTAGCGCCCAAGGATCCTGAACATCTCTTGCCCAAGCCTGAGCAAAGAGAGAAAGTCTGCCCCCCACTAGATCCGGTCCCGGATCGGGGGCTATCCCTTCATGCTGTTTTGGTAGCAGTGGTAGGCTTCTTGGCCTGCTTACCCTTGTTCCAGCCTTGCATTGGTTTCCAGGCTGGTTTGGGTTGTGAAGTATTACCCTCTTGCTTAGAGGATACAGAATTAGAGACTGGTCCGTTTCTGCGAAAGGGATGAAAATTAGGCTTATTAATAGCCTTAAAAGACCTATCCTTTGGAAGGTCGTGGCCCTTTCCCCCAGTGATGTCTGAAATAATCTCTTTCAAATCAGGTCCAAATAATGTTTTACCTTTGAAAGGAATGTTAAGCAATTTTGTCTTGGAAGACACATCCGCTGACCAAGACTTTAGCCAAAGCACTCTGCGCGCCACGACAGCAAACCCTGAATTTTTCGCCGCTAATCTAGCTAATTGCAAAGCGGCATCTAAAACAAAAGAGTTAGCCAATTTAAGTGCTTGAACTCTGTCCATAACCTCCTCATACGAAGATTCTTTACTGAGCGATTTTTCTAGTTCCTCGAACCAGAAACACGCTGCCGTAGTGACAGGAACAATGCATGAAATTGGTTGTAGAAGGTAACCTTGCTGTAAAAAAAAATCTTTTTAAGCAAACCCTCTAATTTCTTATCCATAGGATCTTTGAAAGCACAACTATCTTCGATAGGAATAGTAGTGCGTTTGTTTAGAGTAGAAACCGCCCCCTCGACCTTGGGGACTGTCTGCCATAAGTCCTTTCTGGGGTCGACTATAGGAAATAATTTCTTAAATATAGGGGGGGGAACAAAAGGTATGCCGGGCCTTTCCCACTCTTTATTTACTATGTCCGCCACCCGCTTGGGTATAGGAAAAGCGTTGGGGGGCACCGGAACCTCTAGGAACTTGTCCATCTTACATAATTTCTCTGGAATGACCAAATTGTCACAATCATCCAGAGTAGATAACACCTCCTTAAGCAGTGCGCGGAGATGTTCTAATTTAAATTTAAATGTCACAACATCAGGTTCAGCTTGATGAGAAATTTTTCCTGAATCTGAAATTTCTCCATCAGACAAAACCTCCCTCATGGCCCCTTGAGATTGGTGTGAGGGTATGTCAGAACAGTTATCATCAGCGTCCTCTTGCTCTTCAGTGTTTAAAACAGAGCAATCGCGCTTTCTCTGATAAGTAGGCATTTTGGATAAAAGATTTGCTATGGAGTTATCCATTAAAGCCGTTAATTGTTGCATGGTAATAATTATTGGCGCACTAGATGTACTAGGGGCCTCCTGTGTGGGCATAACTGGTGTAGACACAGTAGGGGATGATGTAGTATCATGTTTACTCCCCTCATTTGAGGAATCATCTTGGGCAATATCATTATCTGTTGCATTACTGTCCTTACTTTGTTTGGACACTATGGCACAATTATCACATAAATTTAAATGGGGAGACACATTGGCTTTCATACATATAGAACATAGCTTATCTGATGGTACAGACATGTTAAACAGGCTTAAACTTGTCAACAAAGCACAAAAAACGTTTTAAAATGAAACCGTTACTGTCACTTTAAATTTCAAACTGAAAACACTTTATTACTGAATATGTGAAAAAGTATGAAGGAATTGTTCAAAATTCACCAAAATTTCACCACAGTGTCTTAAAGCATTAAAAGTATTGCACACCAAATTTCAGAGCTTTAACCCTTAAATTAACGGAACCAGAGCCGTTTTTACATTTAACCCCTATACAGTCCCAGAATGAGGCTCTGTCTATAACTAGAAAGGCCCCCATCTGAAAAAGGTCTCCAACACAGTGCCTGCCGTTTTTCTAAACGTTCCCCAAGATTATAATACCAATAATTAGTTTGAATCTGCATAATATGCCTAGTAAAGCAATTGTTTTAGCCCAGAAAAATGTCTACCAGTTTTTAAGCCCTTTTTGAAGCCCTTTATTCTTTTATGTTTAACTAAGAAAATGGCTTACCGGTCCCCATGAGGGGAAATGACAGCCTTCCAGCATTACATGGTCTTGTTAGAAATATGGCTAGTCATACCTTAAGCAGAAAAGACTGCTAACTGTTTCCCCCAACTGAAGTTACTTCATCTCAACAGTCCTGTGTGGAAACAGCAATCGATTTTAGTTACTGTCTGCTAAAATCATCTTCCTCTTACAAACAGAAATCTTCATCCTTTTCTGTTTCAGAGTAAATAGTACATACCAGCACTATTTTAAAATAACAAACACTTGATAGAAGAATAAAACTACATTTAAACACCAAAAAACTCTTAACCATCTCCGTGGAGATGTTGCCTGTGCAACGGCAAAGAGAATGACTGGGGTGGGCGGAGCCTAGGAGGGATCATGTGACCAGCTTTGCTGGGACTCTTTGCCATTTCCTGTTGGGGAAGAGAATATCCCACAAGTAAGGATGACGCCGTGGACCGGACACACCAATGTTGGAGAAATATTATTACTAGACATGTGCATTCGGCAGTTTTGTTAACTGCTGAACGTAGAAGATGGCGGCCGCTCGCGGCATTCAGCTCTTTTCTGAGCTGGATTTCTTCTTGTAAAAGTGCAACACACGAAGATCTGTGCAAATCCATTATTATGATTATGTACACCTGTCAGTCAAACAGAGACAATGAGATGTTGAGTACAGGTGATGTCACCAACACCCATCATGCTCCAGGAGGAAATGCTTACACTTTGTATACAAATGTATTACTATCTGATTGACAGGCGTAAGTGACACCGGTGTACAGAGGACACTGGCTTCTGTTTACATTAAAATCCAGGTAAAAATAAATAATTACACCAAGTTGTGACGTATGTCGGTATGGTGTATCCATTAGTAGAATTAAAATTACTGAGTTAATGTTCCTTTAATAAACCATGAATTCTCAGAACTGAAGTGATTGACATGAGGCTACTCTGAGCGCTCAGTCTCATACTAATCAAACATGAGCACATTAGAAAGTAAGTTTACAGTCAGACATTTTATGTATATGCTGGTAACTGATTACAGAAACTGCACCAATCATAACCGCATGGTTTGTAGTGATAATTGCCAGATTTTGTTTAATGCAAATGAGGCCACATTGTAGTTATATACAAAACCATAAACACAAGGGTTTTATGCTAGCTGTATACAAGGTAACACACACATATAAATTATACATAGGGTTGCCAGGTATCCGGTATTCAACTGGACAAGTCAGTAATTCAGCAGGCTGTCCAGTAAAATCTACACAAAAATACTGGATACTTAAAGGGACAGTCAAGTCCAAAAAAAACTTTCATGATTCAGATAGGGCATGTAATTTTAAACAACTTTCCAATTTACTTTTATCACCAATTTTGCTTTGTTCTCTTGGTATTCTTAGTTGAAAGCTAAACCTAGGAGGTTCATATGCTAATTTCTTAGACCTTGAAGGCCGCCTCTAATCTAAATGCATTTTGATAGTTTTTCACCACTAGTTCTTTTGTTTCATATAGATAACATTGAGCTCATGCTCGTGAATTTACCATGGAGACAGCTCTGATTGGCCAAAATGCAAGTCTGTCAAAAGAACTGAAATAAGGGGGCAGTCTGCTGAGGCTTAGATACAAGATAATCACAGAGGTAAAACGTGTATTATTATAACTGTGTTAGTTATGCAAAACTGGGGAATTGGTAATTAAGGGATTATCTATATTTTAAAACAACAAAAATTCTGGTGTTGACTGCCCTTTTAAATATAACCCATAAAGAAGTTAAAGAGACACTAAACCCCCCCAAAAAATCTTTCATGATTCAAGTAGAGAATATAATTTTAAACACGTTCTAATTTACTTCATTCTTTAGATATCCTTTGCTGAAGAAATGACAATACACATGGGTGAGCCAATCACACAAGGCATCTATATGCAGCCACCGAGCCTATCTGGATATGCTTTTTAGCAACGGATATCAAGAGAATTAGAATAGATAATAGAAGTAAATTAGAAAGTTGTTTAAAATTGCATGCTCTTTCTAAAGCTTGAAATAAATAATTTGGGTTTCATGTCCCTTTAAGCTCTTTCTATTGCTGACAGCCAAGGAGAGTGTAAAAACATAATTTATGCTTACCTGATAAATTCCTTTCTTCTGTAGTGTGATCAGTCCACGGGTCATCATTACTTCTGGGATATTACTCCTCCCCAACAGGAAGTGCAAGAGGATTCACCCAGCAGAGCTGCATATAGCTCCTCCCCTCTACGTCACTCCCAGTCATTCGACCAAGGACCAACGAGAAAGGAAAAGCCAAGGGTGAAGTGGTGACTGGAGTATAAATTAAAAAATATTTACCTGCCTTAAAAACAGGGCGGGCCGTGGACTGATCACACTACAGAAGAAAGGAATTTATCAGGTAAGCATAAATTATGTTTTCTTCTGTTAAGTGTGATCAGTCCACGGGTCATCATTACTTCTGGGATACCAATACCAAAGCAAAAGTACACGGATGACGGGAGGGATAGGCAGGCTCTTTATACAGAAGGAACCACTGCCTGAAGAACCTTTCTCCCAAAAATAGCCTCCGATGAAGCAAAAGTGTCAAATTTGTAAAATTTGGAAAAAGTATGAAGCGAAGACCAAGTTGCAGCCTTGCAAATCTGTTCAACAGAGGCCTCATTCTTGAAGGCCCAAGTGGAAGCCACAGCTCTAGTAGAATGAGCTGTAATTCTTTCAGGAGGCTGCTGTCCAGCAGTCTCATAAGCTAAACGAATTATGCTACGAAGCCAAAAAGAAAGAGAGGTAGCGGAAGCTTTTTGACCTCTCCTCTGCCCAGAGTAAATGACAAACAGAGAAGACGTTTGTCGAAATTCCTTAGTTGCCTGTAAGTAAAATTTTAGAGCACGGACTACATCCAGGTTGTGCAGTAGACGTTCCTTCTTTGAAGAAGGATTTGGGCATAAAGAAGGAACAACAATCTCTTGATTGATATTCCTGTTAGTAACTACCTTAGGTAAGAACCCAGGTTTAGTACGCAGGACTACCTTATCCGAATGAAAAATCAAATAAGGAGAATCACAATGTAAGGCTGATAATTCAGAGACTCTTCGAGCTGAGGAAATAGCCATTAAAAATAGAACTTTCCAAGATAACAACTTTATATCAATGGAATGAAGGGGTTCAAACGGAACGCCCTGTAAAACATTAAGAACAAGGTTTAAACTCCATGGTGGAGCAACAGTTTTAAACACAGGCTTAATTCTGGCCAAAGCCTGACAAAAAAGCCTGGACGTCAGGAACTTCTGACAGACGTTTGTGTAACAGAATGGACAGAGCTGAGATCTGTCCCTTTAATGAACTAGCAGATAAACCCTTTTCTAAACCTTCTTGTAGAAAAGACAATATCCTAGGAATCCTAACCTTACTCCAAGAGTAACCTTTGGATTCACACCAATATAGGTATTTACGCCATATCTTATGGTAAATCTTTCTGGTAACAGGTTTCCTAGCCTGTATTAAGGTATCAATAACTGACTCAGAAAATCCACGTCTTGATAAAATCAAGCGTTCAATTTCCAAGCAGTCAGCTTCAGAGAAGTTAGATTTTGATGTTTGAAGGGACCCTGTATCAGAAGGTCCTGTTTCAGAGGTAGAGACCAAGGTGGACAGGATAACATGTCCACCAGGTCTGCATACCAAGTCCTGCGTGGCCACGCAGGTGCTATTAGAATCACTGATGCTCTCTCTTGTTTGATTCTGGCAATCAATCGAGGAAGCAACGGGAAGGGTGGAAACACGTAAGCCATCCTGAAGTCCCAAGGTGCTGTCAGAGCATCTATCAGGACTGCTCCTGGATCCCTGGATCTGGACCCGTAACAAGGAAGCTTGGCGTTCTGTCGAGACGCCATGAGATCTATCTCTGGTTTGCCCCAACGTCGAAGTATTTGGGCAAAGACCTCCGGATGAAGTTCCCACTCCCCCGGATGAAAAGTCTGACGACTTAAGAAATCCGCCTCCCAGTTCTCCACTCCCGGGATGTGGATTGCTGACAGGTGGCAAGAGTGAGACTCTGCCCAGCAAATTATCTTTGATACTTCCATCATAGCTAGGGAGCTTCTTGTCCCTCCCTGATGGTTGATGTAAGCTACAGTCGTGATGTTGTCCGACTGAAACCTGATGAACCCCCGAGTTGTCAACTGGGGCCAAGCCAGGAGGGCATTGAGAACTGCTCTCAATTCCAGAATGTTTATTGGCAGGAGACTCTCCTCCTGACTCCATTGTCCCTGAGCCTTCAGAGAATTCCAGACGGCACCCCAACCTAGAAGGCTGGCGTCTGTTGTTACAATTGTCCAGTCTGGTCTGCTGAATGGCATCCCCCTGGACAGATGTGGCCGAGAAAGCCACCATAGAAGAGAATTTCTGGTCTCTTGATCCAGATTCAGAGAAGGGGATAAGTCTGAGTAATCCCCATTCCACTGACTTAGCATGCACAGTTGCAGTGGTCTGAGGTGTAAGCGTGCAAAGGGTACTATGTCCATTGCCGCTACCATTAAGCCGATTACCTCCATGCATTGAGCCACTGACGGGTGTTGAATGGAATGAAGGGTGCGGCAAGCACTTTGAAGTCTTGTTAGCCTGTCCTCTGTCAGGTAAATCTTCATTTCTACAGAATCTATAAGAGTCCCCAGGAAGGGAACTCTTGTGAGTGGAACGAGTGAACTTTTCTTTTCGTTCACCTTCCATCCATGTGACCTTAGAAATGCCAGCACTAACTCTGTATGAGACTTGGCAGTTTGAAAGCTTGAAGCTTGTATCAGAATGTCGTCTAGGTATGGAGCTACCGAGATTCCCCGCGGTCTTAGTACCGCCAGAAGAGCACCCAGAACCTTTGTGAAGATTCTTGGAGCTGTAGCCAATCCGAATGGAAGAGCCACAAACTGGTAATGCCTGTCTAGGAAGGCAAACCTTAGGTACCGATAATGATCTTTGTGAATCAGTATGTGAAGGTAAGCATCTTTTAAATCTACAGTGGTCATGTATTGACCCTCTTGGATCATAGGTAAAATTGTCCGAATAGTCTCCATCTTGAACGATGGAACTCTTAGGAATTTGTTTAGGATCTTTAAGTCCAGGATTGGTCTGAAAGTTCCCTCTTTTTTGGGAACCACAAACAGATTTGAGTAAAACCCCTGTCCCTGTTCCGATCGTGGAACTGGATGGATTACTCCCATTAACAAGAGCTCTTGTACGCAGCGTAGAAACGCCTCTTTCTTTGTCTGGATTGTTGACAATCTTGACAGATGAAATCTCTCTCTTGGAGGAGAGTATTTGAAGTCCAGAAGGTATCCCTGAGATATTATCTCTAGCGCCCAGGGATCCTGAACATCTCTTGCCCAAGCCTGGGCGAAGAGAGAAAGTCTGCCCCCCACTAGATCCGATCCCGGATCGGGGGCCCTCAATTCATGCTGTTTTAGGGGCAGCAGCAGGTTTCCTAGTCTGCTTGCCCTTGTTCCAGGACTGGTTAGGTTTCCAGCCTTGTCTGTAGCGATCAACAGCTCCTTCCTGTTTTGGTGCAGAGGAAGTTGATGCTGCTCCTGCTTTGAAATTACGAAAGGAACGAAAATTAGACTGTCTAGTCTTGGCTTTGGCTTTGTCCTGAGGCAGGGCATGGCCTTTACCTCCTGTAATGTCAGCGATAATCTCTTTCAACCCGGGCCCGAATAAGGTCTGCCCTTTGAAAGGTATATTAAGCAATTTAGACTTAAAGTAATTTTAGCCACAGCGCCCTGCGTGCCTGAATGGCGAATCCTGAATTCTTCGCCGTAAGTTTAGTAAGATGTACTACGGCCTCCGAAATGAATGAATTAGCTAGTTTAAGGACTCTAAGCCTGTCCGTAATGTCGTCCAGAGTAGCTGAACCAATGTTCTCTTCCAGAGACTCAATCCAGAATGCCGCTGCAGCCGTGATCGGCGCAATGCATGCAAGGGGTTGCAATATAAAACCTTGTTGAACAAACATTTTCTTAAGGTAACCCTCTAACTTTTTATCCATTGGATCTGAAAAAGCACAGCTATCCTCCACCGGGATAGTGGTACGCTTAGCTAAGGTAGAAACTGCTCCCTCCACCTTAGGGACCGTTTGCCATAAGTCCCTTGTGGTGGCGTCTATTGGAAACATTTTTCTAAATATCGGAGGGGGTGAGAACGGCACACCGGGTCTATCCCACTCCTTAGTAACAATTTCAGTAAGTCTCTTAGGTATAGGAAAAACCTCAGTACTCGTCGGTACCGCAAAATATTTATCCAACCTACACATTTTCTCTGGTATTGCAACTGTGTTACAATCATTCAGAGCCGCTAACACCTCCCCTAGTAATACACGGAGGTTTTCCAGTTTAAATTTAAAATTTGAAATATCTGAATCCAGTCTGTTTGGATCAGAACCGTCACCCACAGAATGAAGTTCTCCGTCCTCATGTTCTGCCACCTGTGACGCAGTGTCTGACATGGCCCTAATATTATCAGCGCACTCTGTTCTCACCCCAGAGTGATCACGCTTACCTCTTAGTTCTGGTAATTTAGCCAAAACCTCAGTCATAACAGTAGCCATATCCTGTAATGTGATTTGTAATGGCCGCCCAGATGTACTCGGCGCTACAATATCACGCACCTCCCTCTGAGCGGGAGATGTAGGTACTGACACGTGAGGCGAGTTAGTCGGCATAACTCTCCCCTCGTTGTTTGGTGAAATTTGTTCAATTTGTACAGATTGACTTTTATTTAAAGTAGCATCAATACAGTTAGTACATAAATTTCTATTGGGCTCCACTTTGGCATTGCAACAAATGACACAGGTATCATCCTCTGAATCAGACATGTTTAACACACTAGCAAATAAACTTGCAACTTGGAAATACAATTCAATTAGAATAATATTAAAACGTACTGTGCCTTTAAGAAGCACAGAAGATCTATGACAGTTGAAAATTAATAAATTGAAACAGTTATAGCCTCAATCCTTGTAAACAACACAACTCTAGCAAAGGTTTAATCCCATTAGCAAAGATAACAAATTCTGAAAGCAGGAAACAAATTACAGAATAAACGTTTTTTATCTCAGTCAAACTATAATTCTCACAGCTCTGCTGAGAGAAATTACCTCCCTCAAAATAAGTTTTGAAGACCCCTGAGCTCTGTAGAGATGAACCGGATCATGCAGGGAAAACAATGAGTTGCTGACTGAAATATTTGATGCATAGTAAAAGCGCCAAAAAACGGCCCCTCCCCCTCACACACAGCAGTGAGGGAGAACAGAAACTGTCAGAAAAACAGATTAAGCAACTGCCAAGTGGAAAAATAGTGCCCAAACATTTATTCACACAGTACCTCAGCAAATGAAAACGATTTTACATTCCAGCAAAAACGTTAAACATAATCTCTAGTTATTAAACAGCTTTATGTATTTCTTACAGTGTAATTCTAGTGAAGTACCATTCCCCAGAATACTGAAGTGTAAAGTATACATACATGACATTATATCGGTATGGCAGGATTTTCTCATCAATTCCATTGTCAGAAAATAAAAACTGCTACATACCTCTATGCAGATTCATCTGCCCGCTGTCCCCTGATCTGAAGTTTACCTCACTCCTCAGATGGCCGAGAACAGCAATATGATCTTAACTACTCCGGCTAAAATCATAGCAAAACTCTGGTAGATTCTTCTTCAAACTCTGCCAGAGAGGTAATAACACACTCCGGTGCTATTTTAAAATAACAAACTTTTGATTGAAGATATAAAACTAAGTATAATCACCATAGTCCTCTCACACATCCTATCTAGTCGTTGGGTGCAAGAGAATGACTGGGAGTGACGTAGAGGGGAGGAGCTATATGCAGCTCTGCTGGGTGAATCCTCTTGCACTTCCTGTTGGGGAGGAGTAATATCCCAGAAGTAATGATGACCCGTGGACTGATCACACTTAACAGAAGAAATATGGATCCACTTAGGTAAAGTCTGTGCTCAATGTTTTTTACTTTTAACCTGAGGATTTTTTAAAAAAAAGACATTGCTCTGTTTGTGCTACTGGCAGTCAAGAGGATCAAATCACTGCTGTGTATGTGTAACTGGCAAAATCATATATGGATTACTGGCATATATGGGTTTATAAACACTGCTCAATTCTCAATTGTGAAAAATGTATATGTCATGGTAATGGGCGTGACCTAAGGTAGCGCTTTGGGGTAGGAACATTGTGTTAACCCACCTATCACCTGTACCTAGTCACCAGCACATCATCAAGTATTTTTATGGAGGGCAACTGGCAACCCTAATTATACATCAACTGTATACATAATGCAGCCATCAATAGGTTCCAAACAGATGTAAAACTATAGAAAAAAAAATAACCTGACCCAGATTCCACCATCTTTAGTTTTTCCTTTGTACACATGTAATGCTGTCAACTAAAGTCAGTCATATACCATGTGATCCAAGTACAGATGACAGCTAGAGATCGTATAAAACTACAAACAGTGGTCATTGTATGGTATGTAATCCCCATACAGATAGCACTTATATACCATGTATCACATATAGACAACAGTTATATACCATGTAATCCTACATAAAGATGGCAGTTATATACCATATAATATCACATACTGTATAGACATCAGTTATATATCATGTTATACCTCATACAACTAATAGTTATAAACAATGTAATCCCCAATAAGAAATGGCAGATATATACTAGTTAATATCAAATAGCAGTTGTTATATACAATATAATCCCATATACAAAATGTCAGCTATATGCCATGTAATCCCCATACAGAGAGCAGTTATATACCATGTAATACCACATACAACTGTTATATACAATGTAATCCTAAATAAAGATGGCAGTAATATGTGTATCTGTGCTTAGGGATACTATATAAAATAGTAACTGCAGACATAAGCACACATAATGTACTGCAGCTATACATACATAAGTAGTATTACAGTAATGATACAATCAGATACATAATGATTAGTACTGGTATCACTAAGCACATACACCTATTATTACATAGTAACTGTAGACATAAGCACACATACTGTACTGCAGCTATACACACATTAGTAGTATTACAGTAACAAAATATACAATCAGATACATAATGATTAGTACTAGTATCACTAAGCACATACACATATTATTACATAGTAACTGCAGCCATAAGCACACATATTGTACTATACACACATTAGTAGTATTACAGTAACTACACAATCAAATACATAATGATTAGTACAGATACACATATTACATAGTAACTGCAGCCATAAGCACACATATTGTACTGCAGCTATACACACATTAGTAGTATTACAGTAACTACACAATCAAATACATAATGATTAGTACAGATATACATATTACATAGTAACTGCAGACATAAGCACACATATTGTAATGCAGCTATACACACATTAGTAGTATTACAGCAACTACACAATCAAATACATAATGATTAGTACAGATATACATATTACATAGTAACTGCAGACATAAGCACACATATTGTAATGCAGCTATACACACATTAGTAGTATTACAGTAACTACACAATCAAATACATAATGATTAGTACAGATACACATATTACATAGTAACTGCAGCCATAAGCACACATATTGTACTGCAGCTATACACACATTAGTAGTATTACAGTAACTACACAATCAAATACATAATGATTAGTACAGATATACATATTACATAGTAACTGCAGACATAAGCACACATATTGTAATGCAGCTATACACACATTAGTAGTATTACAGTAACTACACAATCAAATACATAATGATTAGTACAGATATACATATTACATAGTAACTGCAGACATAAGCACACATATTGTACTGCAGCTATACACACATTAGTAGTATTACAGTAAATACACAATCAGATACATAATGATTAGTAAAAGTATCCCTAAGCACAGATACACATATTACATAGCAACTGCAGACATAAGCACACATAAAGTACTGCAGCTATACACACATTAGTAGTATTACACAGTAACTAAATACACGAGATACAAAATTATTAGTACTAGTATCACTAAGCACAGATATACAGATGCATAACAGTTATTTAACAGCTATATAATAGCTCTGCACACACATACTGTATAATAGCTCTGCACACACATACTGTATAATAGCTCTGCACACACATAATGTATAATAGCTCTGCACACACATACTGTATAATAGCTCTGCACACACATACTGTATAATAGCTCTGCACACACATAATGTATAATAGCTCTGCACACACATACTGTATAATAGCTCTGCACACACCTACACTGTATAATAGCTCTGCACACACCTACACTGTATAATAGCTCTGCACACACATACTGTATAATAGCTCTGCACACACCTACACTGTATAATAGCTCTGCACACACATACTGTATAATAGCTCTGCACACACATAATGTATAATAGCTCTGCACACACATACTGTATAATAGCTCTGCACACACATACTGTATAATAGCTCTGCACACACATAATGTATAATAGCTCTGCACACACATACTGTATAATAGCTCTGCACACACCTACACTGTATAATAGCTCTGCACACACCTACACTGTATAATAGCTCTGCACACACATACTGTATAATAGCTCTGCACACACCTACTGTATAATAGCTCTGCACACACATACTGTATAATAGCTCTGCACACACCTACTGTATAATAGCTCTGCACACACATACTGTATAATAGCTCTGCACACACATACTGTATAATAGCTCTGCACACACCTACACTGTATAATAGCTCTGCACACACATACTGTATAATAGCTCTGCACACACATAATGTATAATAGCTCTGCACACACCTACACTGTATAATAGCTCTGCACACACATACTGTATAATAGCTCTGCACACACATACTGTATAATAGCTCTGCACACACCTACACTGTATAATAGCTCTGCACACACCTACACTGTATAATAGCTCTGCACACACCTACACTGTATAATAGCTCTGCACACACCAACACTGTATAATAGCTCTGCACACACCTACACTGTATAATAGCTCTGCACACACATACTGTATAATAGCTCTGCACACACACACTGTATAATAGCTCTGCACACACATACTGTATAATAGCTCTGCACACACATACTGTATAATAGCTCTGTACACACCTACACTGTATAATAGCTCTGCACACACCAACACTGTATAATAGCTCTGCACACACATAATGTATAATAGCTCTGCACACACCTACACTGTATAATAGCTCTGCACACACATACTGTATAATAGCTCTGCACACCTACACTGTATAATAGCTCTGCACACACATACTGTATAATAGCTCTGCACACACATACTGTATAATAGCTCTGTACACACCTACACTGTATAATAGCTCTGCACACACCAACACTGTATAATAGCTCTGCACACACCTACACTGTATAATAGCTCTGCACACACCTATACTGTATAATAGCTCTGCACACACCTACTGTATAATAGCTCTGCACACACCTACTGTATAATAGCTCTGCACACACCTACTGTATAATAGCTCTGCACACACCTACTGTATAATAGCTCTGCACACCTACACTGTATAATAGCTCTGCACACACCTACTGTATAAAAGCTCTGCACACACCTACTGTATAATAGCTCTGCACACACATACTGTATAATAGCTCTGCACACACCTACTGTATAATAGCTCTGCACACACATACTGTATAATAGCTCTGCACACACATAATGTATAATAGCTCTGCACACACATACTGTATAATAGCTCTGCACACACATACTGTATAATAGCTCTGCACACACACACTGTATAATAGCTCTGCACACACCTACTGTATAATAGCTCTGCACACACCTACTGTATAATAGCTCTGCACACACCTACTGTATAATAGCTCTGCACACCTACACTGTATAATAGCTCTGCACACCTACACTGTATAATAGCTCTGCACACACCTACTGTATAATAGCTCTGCACACACCTACTGTATAATAGCTCTGCACACACATACTGTATAATAGCTCTGCACACACATAATGTATAATAGCTCTGCACACACATACTGTATAATAGCTCTGCACACACCTACACTGTATAATAGCTCTGCACACACCTACACTGTATAATAGCTCTGCACACACATACTGTATAATAGCTCTGCACACACCTACTGTATAATAGCTCTGCACACACATACTGTATAATAGCTCTGCACACACCTACACTGTATAATAGCTCTGCACACACATACTGTATAATAGCTCTGCACACACATACTGTATAATAGCTCTGCACACACATACTGTATAATAGCTCTGTACACACCTACACTGTATAATAGCTCTGCACACACCAACACTGTATAATAGCTCTGCACACACATAATGTATAATAGCTCTGCACACACCTACACTGTATAATAGCTCTGCACACACATACTGTATAATAGCTCTGCACACCTACACTGTATAATAGCTCTGCACACACATACTGTATAATAGCTCTGCACACACATACTGTATAATAGCTCTGCACACACCTACACTGTATAATAGCTCTGCACACACCAACACTGTATAATAGCTCTGCACACACCTACACTGTATAATAGCTCTGCACACACCTACTGTATAATAGCTCTGCACACACCTACTGTATAATAGCTCTGCACACACCTACTGTATAATAGCTCTGCACACACCTACTGTATAATAGCTCTGCACACCTACACTGTATAATAGCTCTGCACACACCTACTGTATAAAAGCTCTGCACACACCTACTGTATAATAGCTCTGCACACACATACTGTATAATAGCTCTGCACACACATACTGTATAATAGCTCTGCACACACATACTGTATAATAGCTCTGCACACACACACTGTATAATAGCTCTGCACACACATACTGTATAATAGCTCTGCACACACATACTGTATAATAGCTCTGCACACACCTACACTGTATAATAGCTCTGCACACACCTACACTGTATAATAGCTCTGCACACACATACTGTATAATAGCTCTGCACACACATACTGTATAATAGCTCTGTACACACCTACACTGTATAATAGCTCTGCACACACCAACACTGTATAATAGCTCTGCACACACATAATGTATAATAGCTCTGCACACACCTACACTGTATAATAGCTCTGCACACCTACACTGTATAATAGCTCTGCACACCTACACTGTATAATAGCTCTGCACACACCTACTGTATAATAGCTCTGCACACACCTACTGTATAATAGCTCTGCACACACATACTGTATAATAGCTCTGCACACACATACTGTATAATAGCTCTGCACACACATAATGTATAATAGCTCTGCACACACATACTGTATAATAGCTCTGCACACACCTACACTGTATAATAGCTCTGCACACACCTACACTGTATAATAGCTCTGCACACACATACTGTATAATAGCTCTGCACACACATACTGTATAATAGCTCTGCACACACCTACACTGTATAATAGCTCTGCACACACATACTGTATAATAGCTCTGCACACACATACTGTATAATAGCTCTGTACACACCTACACTGTATAATAGCTCTGCACACACCAACACTGTATAATAGCTCTGCACACACATAATGTATAATAGCTCTGCACACACCTACACTGTATAATAGCTCTGCACACACATACTGTATAATAGCTCTGCACACCTACACTGTATAATAGCTCTGCACAGACATACTGTATAATAGCTCTGCACACACATACTGTATAATAGCTCTGCACACACCTACACTGTATAATAGCTCTGCACACACCAACACTGTATAATAGCTCTGCACACACCTACACTGTATAATAGCTCTGCACACACCTACTGTATAATAGCTCTGCACACACCTACTGTATAATAGCTCTGCACACACCTACTGTATAATAGCTCTGCACACACCTACTGTATAATAGCTCTGCACACCTACACTGTATAATAGCTCTGCACACACCTACTGTATAAAAGCTCTGCACACACCTACTGTATAATAGCTCTGCACACACATACTGTATAATAGCTCTGCACACACATACTGTATAATAGCTCTGCACACACATACTGTATAATAGCTCTGCACACACACACTGTATAATAGCTCTGCACACACATACTGTATAATAGCTCTGCACACACATACTGTATAATAGCTCTGCACACACCTACACTGTATAATAGCTCTGCACACACCTACACTGTATAATAGCTCTGCACACACATACTGTATAATAGCTCTGCACACACATACTGTATAATAGCTCTGTACACACCTACACTGTATAATAGCTCTGCACACACCAACACTGTATAATAGCTCTGCACACACATAATGTATAATAGCTCTGCACACACCTACACTGTATAATAGCTCTGCACACACATACTGTATAATAGCTCTGCACACCTACACTGTATAATAGCTCTGCACACACATACTGTATAATAGCTCTGCACACACATACTGTATAATAGCTCTGTACACACCTACACTGTATAATAGCTCTGCACACACCAACACTGTATAATAGCTCTGCACACACCTACACTGTATAATAGCTCTGCACACACCTACACTGTATAATAGCTCTGCACACACCTACTGTATAATAGCTCTGCACACACCTACTGTATAATAGCTCTGCACACACCTACTGTATAATAGCTCTGCACACACCTACTGTATAAAAGCTCTGCACACACCTACTGTATAATAGCTCTGCACACACATACTGTATAATAGCTCTGCACACACATACTGTATAATAGCTCTGCACACACACACTGTATAATAGCTCTGCACACACACACTGTATAATAGCTCTGCACACACCTACTGTATAATAGCTCTGCACACACCTACTGTATAATAGCTCTGCACACCTACACTGTATAATAGCTCTGCACACACCTACACTGTATAATAGCTCTGCACACACCTACTGTATAATAGCTCTGCACACACCTACTGTATAATAGCTCTGCACACACATACTGTATAATAGCTCTGCACACACATACCGTATAATAGCTCTGCACACACATACCGTATAATAGCTCTGCACACACATACTGTATAATAGCTCTGCACACACATACTGTATAATAGCTCTGCACACACATAATGTATAATAGCTCTGCACACACACACTGTATAATAGCTCTGCACACACATAATGTATAATAGCTCTGCACACACATACTGTATAATAGCTCTGCACACACATACTGTATAATAGCTCTGCACACACCTACACTGTATAATAGCTCTGCACACACATACTGTATAATAGCTCTGCACACACCTACACTGTATAATAGCTCTGCACACACATAATGTATAATAGCTCTGCACACACATACTGTACAATAGCTCTGCACACACATACTGTATAATAGCTCTGCACACACATAATGTATAATAGCTCTGCACACACATACTGTATAATAGCTCTGCACACACCTACACTGTATAATAGCTCTGCACACACATACTGTATAATAGCTCTGCACACACACACTGTATAATAGCTCTGCACACACCTACTGTATAATAGCTCTGCACACACCTACACTGTATAATAGCTCTGCACACACCTACACTGTATAATAGCTCTGCACACACATACACTGTATAATAGCTCTGCACACACATAGGCCTAGATTTAGAGTTCGGCGGTAAAAGGGCTGTTAACGCTCCGCAGGCTTTTTTCTGGCCGCACCATAAATTTAACTCTGGTATTGAGAGTTAAAACAAATGCTGCGTTAGGCTCCAAAAAAGGAGCGTAGAGCATTTTTACCGCAAATGCAACTCTCGATACCAGAGTTGCTTACGGACGCGGCCGGCATCAAAAACGTGCTCGTGCACGATTCTCCCATAGGAAACAATGGGACTGTTTGAGCTGAAAAAAAACCTAACACCTGCAAAAAAGCAGCGTTCAGCTCCTAACGCAGCCCCATTGTTTCCTATGGGGAAACACTTCCTACGTCTGCACCTAACACTCTAACATGTACCCCGAGTCTAAACACCCCTAACCTTATACTTATTAACCCCTAATCTGCCGCCCCCGCTATCGCTGACCCCTGCATTACACTTTTAACCCCTAATCTTCCGCTCCGTAAACCGCCGCAACCTACGTTATCCCTATGTACCCCTAATCTGCTGCCCTAACATCGCCGACCCCTATGTTATATTTATTAACCCCTAATCTGCCCCCCACAACGTCGCCGACACCTACCTACACTTATTAACCCCTAATCTGCCGAGCGGACCGCACCGCTACTATAATAAAGTTATTAACCCCTAACCCGCCTCACTAACCCTATCATAAATAGTATTAACCCCTAATCTGCCCTCCCTAACATCGCCGACACCTACCTTCAATTATTAACCCCTAATCTTCCGATCGGAGCTCACCGCTATTCTAATAAATGTATTAACCCCTAAAGCTAAGTCTAACCCTAACACTAACACCCCCCTAACTTAAATATAATTTACATCTAACGAAATAAATTAACTCTTATTAAATAAATTATTCCTATTTAAAGCTAAATACTTACCTGTAAAATAAACCCTAATATAGCTACAATATAAATTATGTCTAGATATAAGTAGAATGTTACCACTCAGTGTCAGTGAGTAGAAACAAGCGTTACTCTAATAAGATGCGCTAGTCAGAGGTCTGAAAATCTCATAGAGCAGCTGTTTGAGTACAAATATTGTGTAATAGACAAAGTCTATACAATATAGGAGGATATATATCAAAGGATAAACAGCGCTTATAGATTTTCTTAAAAACTGTATATATTATAGAGTCTCGACAGTATTGGTTGGTAAAAGTAGATAAGAGGAAAAAATATATATGGTCATATGCATATATATTTTTTCCTCTTATCTACTTTTACCAACCAATACTGTCGAGACTCTATAATATATACAGTTTTTAAGAAAATCTATAAGCGCTGTTTATCCTTTGATATACAATATAAATTATAATTATATTTTAGCTATTTTAGGATTAATATTTATTTTACAGGCAACTTGGTATTTATTTTAACTAGGTACAATAGCTATTAAATAGTTAAGAACTATTTAATAGTTACCTAGTTAAAATAATTACAAAATTACCTGTAAAATAAATCCTAACCTAAGATATAATTAAACCTAACACTACCCTATCAATAAAATAATTAAATAAACTACCTACAATTACCTACAATTAACCTAACACTACACTATCAATAAATTAAATAAACACAATTGCTACAAATAAATACAATTAAATAAACTAGCTAAAGTACAAAAAATAAAAAAGAACTAAGTTACAGAAAATAAAAAAATATTTACAAACATAAGAAATATATTACAACAATTTTAAACTAATTACACCTACTCTAAGCCCCCTAATAAAATAACAAAGCCCCCCAAAATAAAAAATTCCCTACCCTATTCTAAATTAGAAAAGTTACAAGCTCTTTTACCTTACCAGCCCTGAACAGGGCCCTTTGCGGGGCATGCCCCAAGAAGTTCAGCTCTTTTGCCTGTAAAAGAAAACATACAATACCCCCCCCCCCAACATTACAACCCACCACCCACATACCCCTAATCTAACCCAAACCCCCCTTAAATAAACCTAACACTAAGCCCCTGAAGATCTTCCTACCTTGTCTTCACCATACCAGGTTCACCGATCCGTCCTGGCTCCGATATCTTCATCCAACCCAAGCGGGGGCTAGACATCCACTGAAGAAGTCCAGAAGAGGGTCCAAAGTCTTCCTCCTATCCGGCAAGAAGAGGACATCCGGACCGGCAAACATCTTCTCCAAGCGGCATCTTCGATCTTCTTCCATCCGGTGCGGAGTGGGTCCATCTTGAAGCAGGCGACGCGGATCCATCCTCTTCTTCCGATGTCTCTCTTCTTCCGATGTCTCTCGCATTCTATCGGAACAGCCAATAGAATGCGAGCTCAATCTGATTGGCTGATTGGATCAGCCAATCGGATTGAACTTGATTCTGATTGGCTGATTCCATCAGCCAATCAGAAAATTCCTACCTTAATTCCGATTGGCTGATAGAATCCTATCAGCCAATCGGAATTCGAGGGACGCCATCTTGGATGACGTCCCTTAAAGGAACCGTCATTCGTCGGGAGACATCGGAAGAAGAGGATGGATCCGCGTCGCCTGCTTCAAGATGGACCCGCTCCGCACCGGATGGAAGAAGATCGAAGATGCCGCTTGGAGAAGATGTTTGCCGGTCCGGATGTCCTCTTCTTGCCGGATAGGAGGAAGACTTTGGACCCTCTTCTGGACTTCTTCAGTGGATGTCTAGCCCCCGCTTGGGTTGGATGAAGATATCGGAGCCAGGACGGATCGGTGAACCTGGTATGGTGAAGACAAGGTAGGAAGATCTTCAGGGGCTTAGTGTTAGGTTTATTTAAGGGGGGTTTGGGTTAGATTAGGGGTATGTGGGTGGTGGGTTGTAATGTTGGGGGGGGGGGTATTGTATGTTTTCTTTTACAGGCAAAAGAGCTGAACTTCTTGGGGCATGCCCCGCAAAGGGCCCTGTTCAGGGCTGGTAAGGTAAAAGAGCTTGTAACTTTTCTAATTTAGAATAGGGTAGGGAATTTTTTATTTTGGGGGGCTTTGTTATTTTATTAGGGGGCTTAGAGTAGGTGTAATTAGTTTAAAATTGTTGTAATATATTTCTTATGTTTGTAAATATTTTTTTATTTTCTGTAACTTAGTTCTTTTTTATTTTTTGTACTTTAGCTAGTTTATTTAATTGTATTTATTTGTAGCAATTGTGTTTATTTAATTTATTGATAGTGTAGTGTTAGGTTAATTGTAGGTAATTGTAGGTAGTTTATTTAATTATTTTATTGATAGGGTAGTGTTAGGTTTAATTATATCTTAGGTTAGGATTTATTTTACAGGTAATTTTGTAATTATTTTAACTAGGTAACTATTAAATAGTTCTTAACTATTTAATAGCTATTGTACCTAGTTAAAATAAATACCAAGTTGCCTGTAAAATAAATATTAATCCTAAAATAGCTAAAATATAATTATAATTTATATTGTAGCTATATTAGGGTTTATTTTACAGGTAAGTATTTAGCTTTAAATAGGAATAATTTATTTAATAAGAGTTAATTTATTTCGTTAGATGTAAATTATATTTAAGTTAGGGGGGTGTTAGTGTTAGGGTTAGACTTAGCTTTAGGGGTTAATACATTTATTAGAATAGCGGTGAGCTCCGATCGGAAGATTAGGGGTTAATAATTGAAGGTAGGTGTCGGCGATGCTAGGGAGGGCAGATTAGGGGTTAATACTATTTATGATAGGGTTAGTGAGGCGGGTTAGGGGTTAATAACTTTATTATAGTAGCGGTGCGGTCCGCTCGGCAGATTAGGGGTTAATAAGTGTAGGCAGGTGTCGGCGACGTTGAGGGGGGCAGATTAGGGGTTAATAAATATAATATAGGGGTCGGCGGTGTTAGGGGTAGCAGATTAGGGGTACATAGGGAGAACGTAGGTGGCGGCGCTTTGTGGTCGGAAGATTAGGGGTTAATTATTGTAAGTAGCTGGCGGCGATGTTGTGGGGGGCAGATTAGGGGTTAATAAATGTAATATAGGGGTCGGCGGGGTTAGGGGCAGCAGATTAGGGGTACATAAGTATAACGTAGGTGGCGGTCGGCAGATTAGGGGTTAAAATTTTTAATCGAGTGGCGGCGATGTGGGGGGAGCTCGGTTTAGGGGTACATAGGTAGTTTATGGGTGTTAGTGTACTTTAGGGTACAGTAGTTAAGAGCTTTATAAACCGGCGTTAGCCAGAAAGCTCTTAACTCCTGCTATTTTCAGGCGGCTGGAATCTTGTCGTTAGAGCTCTAACGCTCACTGCAGAAACGACTCTAAATACCGGCGTTAGGAAGATCCCATTGAAAAGATAGGCTACGCAAATGGCGTAGGGGGATCTGCGGTATGGAAAAGTCGCGGCTGAAAAGTGAGCGTTAGACCCTTTAATCACTGACTCCAAATACCAGCGGGCGCCCAAAACCAGCGTTAGGAGCCTCTAACGCTGGTTTTGACGGCTACCGCCGAACTCTAAATCTAGGCCATACTGTATAATAGCTGTTTGCCCAGCTATATTAGAAAACACACATTTTGTGGACTAGATGTATATAGATACAGCTCATGTCATATAGAAGCATATACTTTATATGAAATAAACATAAACAGTCAACTAAGCATCTATACTATAATCTAAACACAAACCTTGCAGACTACACACCAGTGTAACCAGTGCTTTCACATACCTGCCCCTCATATCTACAACCTGAACTTCATCATTATAAGCTGCAATAACTTCCTACATGCTACAGAGGCATTCTATCCATACAAGCTACAGTCAATTCCTACAAACTGCCCTCCCTTACTACAAACTACAGTCAATCCCTACAAACTGCCCTCCCTTACTACAAACTACAGTCAATCCCTACAAACTGCCCTCCCTTACTACAAACTATAGTCAATCCCTACAAACTGCCCTCCTTTACTACAAACTATAGTCAATTCCTACAAACTGCCCTTCTTTACTACAAACTACAGTCAATCCCTACAAACTGCCCTCCCTTACTACAAACTACAGTCAATCCCTACAAACTGCCCTCCCTTACTACAAACTACAGTCAATCCCTACAAACTGCCCTCCCTTACTACAAACTACAGTCAATCCCTACAAACTACAGTCAATCCCTACAAACTGCCCTCCCTTACTACAAACTACAGTCAATCCCTACAAACTGCCCTCCCTTACTACAAACTACAGTCAATTCCTACAAACTGCCCTCCCTTACTACAAACTACAGTCAATCCCTACAAACTGCCCTCCCTTACTACAAACTACAGTCAATACCTACAAACTGCCCTCCCTTACTACAAACTACAGTCAATCCCTACAAACTGCCCTCCCTTACTACAAACTACAGTCAATCCCTACAAACTGCCCTCCTTTACTACAAACTACAGTCAATCCTTACAAACTGCCCTCCCTTACTACAAACTACAGTCAATCCCTACAAACTGCCCTCCCTTACTACAAACTACAGTCAATCCCTACAAACTGCCCTCCCTTACTACAAGCTAGTCAATCCCTACAAACTGCCCTCCCTTATTACAAACTACAGTCAATCCCTACAAACTGCCCTCCCATACTACAAACTACAGTCAATCCCTACAAACTGCCCTCCCTTACTACAGTCAATCCCTACAAACTGCCCTCCCTTAATACAAACTACAGTCAATCCCTACAAACTGCCCTACTTTACTACAAGCTAGTCAATCCCTACAAACTGCTCTCCCTTATTACAAACTACAGTCAATCCCTACAAACTGCCCTCCCTTACTACAAACTACAGTCAATCCCTACAAACTGCCCTCCCTTACTACAAGCTACAGTCAATCCCTACAAACTGCCCTCCCTTACTACAAACTACAGTCAATCCCTACAAACTGCCCTCCCTTACTACAAGCTACAGTCAATCCCTACAAACTGTCCTCCCTTACTACAAGCTACAGTCAATCCCTACAAACTGTCCTCCCTTACTACAATCTAAATTCCCTTACTAAAAACTATAGTCAATCCCTACAAACTGCCCTCCTTTACTACAATCTACAGTCAGTCCCTACAAACTGTCCTCCCTTACTACAATCTAGTCAATCCCTACAAACTGCCCTCCCTTACTACAATCTACAGACAATCCCTACAAACTGCCCTCCCTTACTACAATCTACAGTCAATCCCTACAAACTGCCCTCCCTTACTACAAACTACAGTCAATCCCTACAAACTGCCCTCCCTTACTACAAGCTACAGACAATCCCTACAAACTGCCCTCCCTTACTACAATCTACAGACAATCCCTACAAACTGCCCTCCCTTACTACAATCTACAGTCAATCCCTACAAACTGCCCTCCCTTACTACAAACTACAGTCAATCCCTACAAACTGCCCTCCCTTACTACAAGCTACAGTCAATCCCTACAAACTGTCCTCCCTTACTACAATCTAAATTCCCTTACTAAAAACTATAGTCAATCCCTACAAACTGCCCTCCTTTACTACAATCTACAGTCAGTCCCTACAAACTGTCCTCCCTTACTACAATCTAGTCCAGTGTTTTTCAACCAGTGTGCCGTGAGAGATCCTCAGGTGTGCCGCAGCAGACTGACAACAGTGTGACATATTTTTTAAACTTTGCTTGTTTTTTACTCCCAGTGCAGGGGTAGTTTGTAGGAGGCATGGCATAACAGCACAATACATACAGTATGTGTGTGTTTGTGTGTATGTGTATATATATATGCTGTATTAGGCTACAATGTGTGATTTTTTTTAAATTTTGGGATGGTGGTGTGCCACAGGATTTTTTTAATGTAAAAAAGTGTGCCACGGCAAAAAAAAGGTTAAAAATCACTGATCTAGTCAATCCCTACAAACTGCCCTCCCTTACTACAATCTACAGTCAATCCCTACAAACTGCCCTCCCTTACTAAAAGCTACAAACTACCCTCCCTTCCTACAAGATACAGTCAATCCCTACAAGATACAGTCAATCCCTTCAAAATACAGTCAATCCCTACAAACTGCCCCCCCTTACTGCAATCTACAGTCAATCCCTACAAACTGCCCTCCCTTACTACAAGCTAGTCAATCCCTACAAACTGCCCTCCCTTACTACAAACTAGTCAATCCCTACAAACTGCCCTCCCTTACTACAAACTAGTCAATCCCTACAAACTGCCCTCCCTTACTACAAGCTAGTCAATCCCTACAAACTGCCCTCCCTTACTACAAGCTAGTCAATCCCTACAAACTACCCCCCGCTTACTGCAATCTACAGTCAATCCCTACAAACTGCCCTTCCTTACTACAAGCTACAAACTGCCCTACCTTCCTACAATGTACAGTCAATCCCTATAAACTGCCCTTCCTTCATCTAAACTATAGTCAATCCCTACAAGCTGCCCTCTATACTACATAATGTACTCCTTTCCTATAAGCTTAACGGGATATAAAACACACACTTTTTCTTTCATGATTCAGTTAGAGCATGTAATCTTAAACAACTTTCCAATTTACTTCTATTATCTAATTTGCTTAACTCTCTTGATATCCTTTGCTGAACAGCATATCTAGATAGGCTCAGTAGCTGCTGATTGGTGGCTGCACACAGATGCTTCGTGTGATTAGCTCACCCATGTATATTGCTATTTCTTCAACAAAGGATATCTAAAGAATGAAGCAAATTAGATTGGGATGGTGTTTAAAATTGTATTCTCTATCTGAATCATGACAGAAATATTTTGGGTTTAATGATCCTTTAACTACTTTCCTACATTCTACAGTCTTTTCCTTCAAGATACACTACCATCAGTCTTCCTAGAGAATACAAGAGAGCTACAGTCTTCCTAGAGAGTGCGAGAGAGCTATAGTCTTCCTAGAGAGTGCGAGAGAGCTACAGTATTCCTAGAGAGTGCCAGAGAGCTACAGTCTTCTAGAGAGTGCCAGAGAGCTACAGTCTTCCTAGAGAGTGCCAGAGAGCTAGAGTCTTCCTAGAGAGTGCCAGAGAGCTACAGTCTTCTAGAGAGTGCGAGAGAGCTACAGTCTTCCTAGAGAATACAATAGAGCTACAGTCTTCCTAGAGAGTGCGAGAGAGCTACAGTATTCCTAGAGAGTGCCAGAGAGCTACAGTCTTCTAGAGAGTGCCAGAGAGCTACAGTCTTCCTAGAGAGTGCCAGAGAGCTACAGTCTTCCTAGAGAGTGCCAGAGAGCTACAGTCTTCTAGAGAGTGCCAGAGAGCTACAGTCTTCCTAGAGAGTGCCAGAGAGCTACAGTATTCCTAGAGAGTGCCAGAGAGCTACAGTCTTCTAGAGAGTGCCAGAGAGCTACAGTCTTCCTAGAGAGTGCCAGAGAGCTACAGTCTTCCTAGAGAGTGCAAGAGAGCTACAGTATTCCTAGAGAGTGCGAGAGAGCTACAGTCTTCCTAGAGAGTGCGAGAGAGCTATAGTCTTCCTAGAGAGTGCGAGAGAGCTAGTCTTCCTAGAGAGTGTGAGAGAGCTAGTCTTCCTAGAGAGTGCGAGAGAGCTAGTCTTCCTAGAGAGTGCGAGAGAGCTAGTCTTCCTAGAGAGTGCGAGAGAGCTAGTCTTCCTAGAGAGTGCGAGAGAGCTATAGTCTTCCTAGAGAGTGCGAGAGAGCTATAGTCTTCCTAGAGAGTGCGAGAGAGCTATAGTCTTCCTAGAGAGTGCGAGAGAGCTACAGTATTCCTAGAGAGTGCGAGAGAGCTACAGTCTTCCTAGAGAGTGCGAGAGAGCTACAGTCTTCCTAGAGAGTGCGAGAGAGCTACAGTATTCCTAGAGAGTGCCAGAGAGCTACAGTCTTCCTAGAGAGTGTGAGAGAGCTACAGTCTTCCTAGAGAGTGTGAGAGAGCTACAGTCTTCCTAGAGAGTGTGAGATAGCTACAGTCTTCCTAGAGAGTGCAAGAGAGCTACAGTCTTCCTAGAGAATGCGAGAGAGCTACAGTCTTCCTAGAGAGTGCGAGAGAGCTACAGTCTTCCTAGAGAGTGTGAGATAGCTACAGTCTTCCTAGAGAGTGCAAGAGAGCTAAAGTCTTCCTAGAGAGTGCGAGAGAGCTAGTCTTCCTAGAGAGTGCGAGAGAGCTACAGTCTTCCTAGAGAGTGCAAGAGAGCTAAAGTCTTCCTAGAGAGTGCCAGAGAGCTAGTCTTCCTAGAGAGTGCCAGAGAGCTACAGTCTCCTAGAGAGTGCCAGAGAGCTAGTCTTCTGGAGAGTGCCAGAGAGCTACAGTCTTCATAGAGAGTGCGAGAGAGCTACAGTCTTCCTAGAGAGTGCGAGAGAGCTACAGTCTTCCTAGAGAGTGCCAGAGAGCTACAGTCTTCCTAGAGAGTGCCAGAGAGCTACAGTCTTCCTAGAGAGTGCCAGAGAGCTACAGTCTTCCTAGAGAGTGCCAGAGAGCTACAGTCTTCCTAGAGAGTGCGAGAGAGCTACAGTCTTCCTAGAGAGTGTGAGAGCTACAGTCTTCCTAGAGAGTGTGAGAGCTACAGTCTTCCTAGAGAGTGCGAGAGAGCTACAGTCTTCCTAGAGAGTGCGAGAGAGCTACAGTCTTCCTAGAGAGTGCGAGAGAGCTACAGTCTTCCTAGAGAGTGTGAGAGAGCTACAGTCTTCCTAGAGAGTGTGAGATAGCTACAGTCTTCCTAGAGAGTGCAAGAGAGCTACAGTCTTCCTAGAGAATGCGAGAGAGCTACAGTCTTCCTAGAGAGTGCAAGAGAGCTACAGTCTTCCTAGAGAGTGTGAGATAGCTACAGTCTTCTTAGAGAGTGCAAGAGAGCTACAGTCTTCCTAGAGAGTGCGAGAGAGCTAGTCTTCCTAGAGAGTGCGAGAGAGCTACAGTCTTCCTAGAGAGTGCGAGAGAGCTACAGTCTTCCTAGAGAGTGCGAGAGAGCTACAGTCTTCCTAGAGAGTGAGAGAGCTACAGTCTTCCTAGAGAGTGTGAGAGAGCTACAGTCTTCCTAGAGAGTGCGAGAGAGCTACAGTCTTCCTAGAGAGTGCCAGAGAGCTGTCTTCCTAGAGAGTGCCAGAGAGCTACAGTCTTCCTAGAGAGTGCGAGAGAGCTACAGTCTTCCTAGAGAGTGCGAGAGAGCTACAGTCTTCCTAGAGAGTGTGAGAGAGCTACAGTCTTCCTAGAGAGTGTGAGATAGCTGCAGTCTTCCTAGAGAGTGCGAGAGAGCTAAGTCTTCCTAGAGAGTGCGAGAGAGCTATAGTCTTCCTAGAGAGTGCCAGAGAGCTACAGTCTTCCTAGAGAGTGCCAGAGAGCTACAGTCTTTCTAGAGAGTGCAAGAGAGCCACAGTCTTCCTAGAGAGTGCCAGAGAGCTACAGTCTTCCTAGAGAGTGCCAGAGAGCTACAGTCTTCTAGAGAGTGCGAGAGAGCTACAGTCTTCCTAGAGAGTGCCAGAGAGCTACAGTCTTCCTAGAGAGTGCCAGAGAGCTACAGTCTTCTAGAGAGTGCGAGAGAGCTACAGTCTTCCTAGAGAGTGCCAGAGAGCTACAGTCTTCCTAGAGAGTGCCAGAGAGCTACAGTCTTCCAAGAGAGTGCCAGAGAGCTACAGTCTTCCTAGAGAGTGCCAGAGAGCTACAGTCTTCCTAGAGAGTGCCAGAGAGCTACAGTCTTCTAGAGAGTGCCAGAGAGCTACAGTCTTCCTAGAGAGTGCCAGAGAGCTAAGTCTTCCTAGAGAGTGCCAGAGAGCTACAGTCTTCCTAGAGAGTGCCAGAGAGCTACAGTCTTCTAGAGAGTGCCAGAGAGCTACAGTCTTCTAGAGAGTGCCAGAGAGCTACAGTCTTCCTAGAGAGTGCCAGAGAGCTACAGTCTTCCTAGAGAGTGCGAGAGAGCTACAGTCTTCCTAGAGAGTGCCAGAGAGCTACAGTCTTCTAGAGAGTGCCAGAGAGCTACAGTCTTCTAGAGAGTGCGAGAGAGCTACAGTCTTCATAGAGAGTGCGAGAGAGCTACAGTCTTCCTAGAGAGTGCCAGAGAGCTACAGTCTTCCTAGAGAGTGCCAGAGAGCTAGTCTTCCTAGAGAGTGCCAGAGAGCTACAGTCTTCCTAGAGAGTGCCAGAGAGCTAGTCTTCCTAGAGAGTGCCAGAGAGCTACAGTCTCCTAGAGAGTGCCAGAGAGCTAGTCTTCTAGAGAGTGCCAGAGAGCTACAGTCTTCATAGAGAGTGCCAGAGAGCTACAGTCTTCCTAGAGAGTGCGAGAGAGCTAGTCTTCCTAGAGAGTGCGAGAGAGCTACAGTCTTCCTAGAGAGTGCCAGAGAGCTACAGTCTTCCTAGAGAGTGCCAGAGAGCTACAGTCTTCCTAGAGAGTGCCAGAGAGCTACAGTCTTCCTAGAGAGTGCCAGAGAGCTATACAGTCTTCCTAGAGAGTGCCAGAGAGCTACAGTCTTCCTAGAGAGTGCAAGAGAGCTACAGTCTTCCTAGAGAGTGCCAGAGAGCTACAGTCTTCCTAGAGAGTGCCAGAGAGCTACAGTCTTCTAGAGAGTGCCAGAGAGCTACAGTCTTCCTAGAGAGTGACAGAGAGCTACAGTCTTCCTAGAGAGTGCCAGAGAGCTACAGTCTTCCTAGAGAGTGCCAGAGAGCTACAGTCTTCTAGAGAGTGCCAGAGAGCTACAGTCTTCCTAGAGAGTGCCAGAGAGCTACAGTCTTCCTAGAGAGTGCGAGAGAGCTACAGTCTTCCTAGAGAGTGCCAGAGAGCTACAGTCTCCTAGAGAGTGCCAGAGAGCTAGTCTTCTAGAGAGTGCCAGAGAGCTACAGTCTTCATAGAGAGTGCCAGAGAGCTACAGTCTTCCTAGAGAGTGCGAGAGAGCTAGTCTTCCTAGAGAGTGCGAGAGAGCTACAGTCTTCCTAGAGAGTGCCAGAGAGCTAGTCTTCCTAGAGAGTGCCAGAGAGCTACAGTCTTCCTAGAGAGTGCCAGAGAGCTACAGTCTTCCTAGAGAGTGCCAGAGAGCTACAGTCTTCCTAGAGAGTGCCAGAGAGCTACAGTCTTCCTAGAGAGTGCCAGAGAGCTACAGTCTTCCTAGAGAGTGCCAGAGAGCTACAGTCTTCCTAGAGAGTGCCAGAGAGCTACAGTCTTCTAGAGAGTGCCAGAGAGCTACAGTCTTCCTAGAGAGTGCCAGAGAGCTACAGTCTTCCTAGAGAGTGCCAGAGAGCTACAGTCTTCCTAGAGAGTGCCAGAGAGCTACAGTCTTCTAGAGAGTGCCAGAGAGCTACAGTCTTCCTAGAGAGTGCCAGAGAGCTACAGTCTTCCTAGAGAGTGCGAGAGAGAGCTAGTCTTCCTAGAGAGTGCCAGAGAGCTACAGTCTTCTAGAGAGTGCCAGAGAGCTACAGTCTTCTAGAGAGTGCGAGAGAGCTACAGTCTTCATAGAGAGTGCGAGAGAGCCACAGTCTTCCTAGAGAGTGCCAGAGAGCTACAGTCTTCCTAGAGAGTGCCAGAGAGCTACAGTCTTCCTAGAGAGTGCCAGAGAGCTACAGTCTTCCTAGAGAGTGCCAGAGAGCTACAGTCTTCCTAGAGAGTGCCAGAGAGCTAGTCTTCCTAGAGAGTGCCAGAGAGCTACAGTCTTCCTAGAGAGTGCCAGAGAGCTACAGTCTTCCTAGAGAGTGCCAGAGAGCTACAGTCTTCCTAGAGAGTGCCAGAGAGCTACAGTCTTCCTAGAGAGTGCCAGAGAGCTACAGTCTTCCTAGAGAATGCCAGAGAGCTAGTCTTCCTAGAGAGTGCCAGAGAGCTACAGTCTTCCTAGAGAGTGCCAGAGAGCTACAGTCTTCCTAGAGAGTGCCAGAGAGCTACAGTCTTCCTAGAGAATGCCAGAGAGCTAGTCTTCCTAGAGAGTGCCAGAGAGCTACAGTCTTCCTAGAGAGTGCCAGAGAGCTACAGTCTTCCTAGAGAGTGCCAGAGAGCTACAGTCTCCTAGAGAGTGCCAGAGAGCTACAGTCTTCATAGAGTGCGAGAGAGCTACAGTCTTCCTAGAGAGTGCGAGAGAGCTACAGTCTTCCTAGAGAGTGCCAGAGAGCTACAGTCTTCCTAGAGAGTGCCAGAGAGCTACAGTCTTCCTAGAGAGTGCCAGAGAGCTAGTCTTCCTAGAGAGTGCCAGAGAGCTACAGTCTTCCTAGAGAGTGCCAGAGAGCTAGTCTTCCTAGAGAGTGCCAGAGAGCTACAGTCTCCTAGAGAATGCTAGAGAGCTACAGTCTTCATAGAGAGTGCGAGAGAGCTACAGTCTTCCTAGAGAGTGCGAGAGAGCTACAGTCTTCCTAGAGAGTGCGAGAGAGCTACAGTCTTCCTAGAGAGTGCCAGAGAGCTACAGTCTTCCTAGAGAGTGCCAGAGAGCTACAGTCTTCCTAGAGAGTGCGAGAGAGCTACAGTCTTCCTAGAGAGTGCCAGAGAGCTACAGTCTTCCTAGAGAGTGCCAGAGAGCTACAGTCTTCCTAGAGAGTGCGAGAGAGCTACAGTCTTCCTAGAGAGTGCGAGAGAGCTACAGTCTTCTAGAGAGTGCCAGAGAGCTACAGTCTTCCTAGAGAGTGCCAGAGAGCTACAGTCTTCCTAGAGAGTGCCAGAGAGCTACAGTCTTCCTAGAGAGTGCCAGAGAGCTACAGTCTTCCTAGAGAGTGCCAGAGAGCTACAGTCTTCCTAGAGAGTGCCAGAGAGCTACAGTCTTCCTAGAGAGTGCCATAGAGCTACAGTCTTCTTAGAGAGTGCCAGAGAGCCACAGTCTTCCTAGAGAGTGCCAGAGAGCTACAGTCTTCCTAGAGAGTGCCAGAGAGCTACAGTCTTCCTAGAGAGTGCCAGAGAGCTACAGTCTTCCTATAGAGTGCCAGAGAGCTACAGTCTTCCTAGAGAGTGCCAGAGAGCTACAGTCTTCCTAGAGAGTGCCAGAGAGCTACAGTCTTCTTAGAGAGTGCCAGAGAGCCACAGTCTTCCTAGAGAGTGCCAGAGAGCTACAGTCTTCCTAGAGAGTGCCAGAGAGCTACAGTCTTCCTAGAGAGTGCCAGAGAGCTACAGTCTTCCCTGAGAGTGCCAGAGAGCTACAGTCTTCCTAGAGAGTGCCAGAGAGCTACAGTCTTCTAGAGAGTGCCAGAGAGCTACAGTCTTCTAGAGAGTGCCAGAGAGCTACAGTCTTCCTAGAGAGTGCGAGAGAGCTACAGTCTTCTAGAGAGTGCGAGAGAGCTACAGTCTTCTAGAGAGTGCACTAACAAGCTGCTGTTATTTCAAACAAGCTACACTCCATTACAGATATTCACAAGACTTCTAAGCATGCTCATCAATGACATGACATATATTGCTTGTCCTTTGGCTACTCCCCTATATCTATATATTTCAGTCGCACGATACTCTCACCAATGCAGTGTCATTAATAAATATGTGTCAGTGGCCATTCTGCAAGTCACTGCTTCTTACAAAAAGATCACAGATGACTGCTAAAGTTTATACACTATAGTGTAATATCTACAAATGTTGATGCTGATTTCATGACCTCATTTGAGTTAATATCAGGTTAATATCACAACTCTTCTTCAACACAAACCCATCACAAGTAAAATATACTGCGTGTTTGAGCACAACTTATGTGTTCAGAGATAACAACATCACCCAAAATATACTTCACTCACCTCCTGCTAGACAGGTCTATTGTAACGGTCCTTTTTCTTGAGTTTCAACCGAAAATTGTCACTTTTCCCTTGGTCAAGTCTGGTCTCCTTTGCTGTGAATATTGAGTTACTGTATTATAAGCCTGTCACATTACCCTCTTCTGCTCACAAGGATTATTGCTGCCCCTTCTCACTTATCAAGCAGTTTTTTTTCTCTTGATCCCTTTCATGTCACTTATGTTTTTAACAGAAAGGTCCCTCCCGTTGCCCCGCCCTTGTCACAGAAAAGTCCCTGTGCAAGAGCGGGTAGGGGAAAGCACTGTCCTATACCCTATGCTCCCTAAGATCCACTACGTTATCCTCCCATGACCATCCGTTTGGTCACATTTATTGCTCTATATTTTTTAAAGTAACTCTTAAAGGGACACTGAACGCAATTTTTTTCTTTTGTGATTCAGATAGAACATGCAATTTTAAGCAACTTTCTAATTTACTCCTATTATCAAATTTTCTTCATTCTCTTGGTATCTTTATTTGAACTGCAAGAATGTAAGTTTAGATGCCGGCCCATTTTTAGTGAACAACCTGGGTTGTCCTTGCTGATTGGTAGATAAATTCATCCACCAATAAAAAACTGCTGTCCACAGTTCTGAAACAAAAAAAAACTTAGATGCCTTCTTTTTCAAATAAAGATAGCAAGCGAACAAAGAAAAATTGATAATAGGAGTACATTAGAAAGTTGCTTAAAATTGCATGCTCTATCTGAATCACAAAATACAAAAATTGGGTTCAGTGTCCCTTTAAAGGGACAGTAAAGTCAAAATTAAACTTTCATGATTTAGATAAAGCATGCAATTTTAAAGAACTTTCCAATGTATTTTTGTTATAAAAAATGCTTCATTCTCTTGGTATCTTTTATTGAAGAGTAAAACTAGGAAGGCTCATATGACCTCAGGAGTGTGCACGTGTCTTTAGTACTCTATGGCAGCAGTGTTTTGCAACATTATTTGTAGCTTTGCGTGCACACTCCTGAGCTCTTATGAGCCTTTATAGGTTTACTCTTCAATAAAAGATACCAAGATAACGAAGCAAAATGGATAACAGAAGTAAATTGGAAAGTTGTTTAAAATTGCATGCGCTATCCGAAGCATGAAAGTTTAATATTACTTTACTGTCCCTTTAATAGGTGCATAGTATCAATTTGCCTCTTGGACTGTCCTTTTTACTGAACAAGTGTACTGCTGTTTTAAAATTGTAAATTATTTTTGCATGACTAACAGAAAGGTTAAAATAAAAAAAAAACTATGATGGAACCCAATAAATAGGTTTAAATAAATAATCGGACTGGTTTTATGAATCAAAGTATTCAGTTAATAAGTGGCACCTTCATTTAAAGGGATACCAGCGCTACAGAATTTGGCGGCGCTATACAAATAAATGATAATAATATCTGTCAGACTTCACTCCTCTGTCTTACATTATATCTGTTGCATATTTAGTTTATTAATACGGACAATAAACATCTATATTGGGGTATCTGTGTGGTTTTCTTACATAGATATGTTACAGCGGGTACATAACCAATGGTGATGCCATTGGATAGAAGCGATAAAGCAACAAGGAGCTTCCTAATAAGTTATTCTGAATTCTGACAGGGAAAAATGAAATAAAATATACTGGCATCTGGAAGAAGAAAGGTAAAACGCTAATGCTGAGCTATAGGGGAGTTTAGCAAACCGTATACAGGTAAAATGCTTGATGCTGGGTTCTGGCAGGTAAGGGGCTCTGGTAGAAGAAAAGTTAAATACATTGGTGTCTGATAACTGATTGTGGAGGGTATTATCTATGCAGATCTCTGGTAGAAAAGGGAAGAGATCTGATATTCAGGAGAATCAGTGAGGGTAAATGACTGATGCAGCAGTATGGTTAACTGATGCTAAACTCTGAGGTCAAACAGTTGGGGCCCTAACAGCAAGGTTTACTTTTTTTTCTTGGCTGTGTTAGGAGAAAGAATAAATAAATACATATGTTGGGGTCAGGCAATTAAGGGATTAATTAAACTCTGTTGGCTTTGAGTTGAAGTTACATTTAAAAAAACATGCTTTTAAATAAATGATGCTGGGCTAGCAGAAAAAGGGTTAAACAAAGCTATATTGCATCAGAAGGAGGGGGCTAAATAAATTATCCTAGACTATAGCAGAAGGGTTAAATAACTGATGCTGTGCTCTGGCAGAAATGCATTAAATAAACCACTGGCCTCAGGTAGTAAAGTGGTTAAATCAAGCTGGACTCTGGAAAAAGAGGAATTAAGTAATGTTTAAATGGCTAAAAAAAGTATGCAGGATTCTGGCACAAGAGGGGTTAAAAGTAATGCCACATTTCAGCAGAAGAAAGTTAAAGGACTCTAGCATGAGGGGGTCTCATCCATTATCTGTCACTTTCCCTATAACATTCCTTCTTCTCTTAGTCTCATACCTTTCAGTCTATCTGTATCTTGCACAAGCTAAATCCATCAGTCCTTCTGAACTCCCAAAATATCTGTTCACCTCTCCTTCGCTCTCCACTTCCACTTTGTCTCTATCAGTTCCCCATCCTCTCTGTCCACCATCAGCTGTAATGTACTACGCTAATATTCTTAGTCCTCCCCTCTTATATACGGTTAAGTTTTCTCCAGCTCTTTCCCATATTCTCCAGTTTTAATTTTCTACAAAATTTGTTTTCACTCCCTCGTCTCACCCCCCTTCTCATTCTGATGTCAGTCTTACCAAACTTGTCTCTCACAATCAGATAGCATCTTATCATCTGTGAGCAGCCAGCAGGAGGAGAAGGGACCGGCCACTCAGCAAGCCACAGAGTACAGCCACAGCTCAGCTCTCCTCCACGGCCTCTATTGGCAGTTAAAAAATTAACTTGTTCATGGCTCTGGCCATATATTGTTTGCACATCTCTTACTGTCTCTGAGGAATTATTTGCTACTAGTAGCAACATGGTAATGGCAAAGCATACAGGCCTCTGGAAGTGAATGGTTTACGTGAGTACGTGATAATTCCAGCTGGTAAAATATTGTGATACTACAGTACTCAGTTCTGGCAGTGCAAGGGTTACATGACACTCTGTGACCAAGAAGTACGATGTCTGTTCACTGTGTCTGTCCTTCAGCTGTCACACAAAATGCTGAGACATCCAAAGAACAACACACCCCTCTGTATATGGACTGTATATGGAGAGTCTGAGAAGAGTCTTATCTCTAGCTCCCAGATAACCCACTGAGCACTGTCCTCCCCAGTGGCAGCTCCCAGCCGCACCCACTTCTCCCATTCCACCCCTCCCTCCCTCCCCCAGTCCTGTCCCTGCAACCTCACACCACCTCCTGCCAACAGAATCACAAGTCATCTCCCAACTTTCTATTACATTTTTCAGATTATTTGCAGAGTTCCCCTCGATTTGTACAGCACTTCACCTAACGTCTAAATATTCGGCTGAAAAGTACTTTTCTTAACCTCACCCCACTTGCTGCAGGTCTTCCAATCATATCCTCATCCACCTGTAGATGGCCATGTGTTTTGTTGCTGCGACACAGCATATGTCCTTATCTATCTCTCCAATGAAACACAGGTACAATCTCAAAGTTTCCTCTTCTTGATTCAGATCCATTTAACCCAACTTTATCATACTGGCACTGTCTTCCACCAACTGTTTCATACATTGCACAGTATAGCAGTATAGGTCCTCTCCCAAATGGTACAGGACATATCACTAATCCCCACCAGATAACAGCTATCCAATTTACCCTTTTTGATACAGATCTCACAACATTCCAGAAGATGGTAAAGCCTGGCCATTTAACAGTTCCTTTCCAACTGGACATCAATCATCACTTTAGCTCACACATCTTAAAATCTGACATGGATCCTCTGAATGTTTCACAAACACAAATCTGGTTTCTCTCATAGCTTCTTTGTACTTGACAGTGGTTCACTTACAACTTTTATATGGTAGCAATCCGCATTCTATCACAGTTCCTCTCAAACTTTTCAACCTATCAAACACAAAACACTCTCACATGTTTTACCCACTAAGCAAATACTTCTCTTAGTTTCCCCAACACACTAATTTTCCCACATCCAACCTTTAAATGGTCCAGGTCTTATCTCCTAACCTTTCCTCACCCTTTGCAGGTCTTTTTAAAATTAAGTACCACTTGAAGATTTCTCCCATAATCTGCTCATCCATTACACATCTCCCAATTTGCCCTATCTAGAACAGGTACCCTCCAAACTTTCACCACCTGGAACCCTCTTCCCATATCTCTCCAGTCAGCATAGGTTTCATCCAACTTCTCTTCATGCTTGACTTATATACAATATGGATCTATAAACAAGATGCAGATGCACTGCATATGACCCAGCAGACTTTGCTACCTGCATCTCACATATTTTAGTACTTATTCCCTAGAATGTATGGTGCTCTTGAATTTTAGCTGGTTATATTTTATAATTAGGATACACTGGTTCATCCTTCCAGTACTTGAATTAGCAGTTTAAGAAATAAAAAAAATATGTTCTAGAAATCAAGTAAAGCTTAGTTTACATAAACAAGACAAAAATTCATACTAAATTTAAAAAATATTTTATAAAACATTCTGCAGAGAAATAATATATACAACAGAATTACTACAACATGTTCTCAAAAAAATAAATCTAGAATGGTTCTGGATAAACATATAAAGATATAACCTGCCAAGGCTAAGCTGGCACACAAAATGAGCCTGCAGCAAGGGACCTTAGTTATAAGACATACAATATATACAAATACTGCACAATGAGGGAATCCAATAGAGAGATCAGAGTCCATGCAAGTAGCTGCTCAGCAGTGCTGGGTCCAGTACGCTATCAGTTATTGGTTGCTCTGTGAGAAATTCTCTTTGATGCTGCCGGCTTCTCCTCCCTTCTTTCTGGGGGATGGGGAGCTCTGAATGGTGAGCAGGCAGAGGCTCCCTGAAAAAATATGGATGCAGGAGAGCCTAAGGAAGAGGAAGATTGTGTTACATGATGACAGAGGTGGGAGCAACCATAAAGATGTCAACAGTGGTAGAGAGAGAAGGGAATATGTTGCTCAGAGACATGATCACAGTCGCACAATATAATTGCCAGTGTGTACAAGCTTTCTGGTTCCCAAACCTATACTCTAAATAGTGATTACAGAGACTAAACACCACACAAATAGAATGTGTTTATAACTGGCTGATATCATAACAGAACAGCCAGTCGAATTGTAATTAGCCAAAAGCATTTATGGAGCTGTCCAATCCATACCAAGTAAAAGTGCCCTTACATAACCACTTCCCACACATAGCCAGATAAATGGCCCCTTCCTCCTACACACAGTCAGCCAGGTGGCTCAACTCTCACACTTAGCCAAACAACTTAGTTCTACCTCTCAAACCTAACCAGATAAGTTGGTCCTGCATCTCAAACCTAAGCATAAAAATGTTTCCTAAATCTCTGAAACAGATAAGCGCAAACAGACTCAAGTGTAGGTAGATACAACAAACACACCCCACTCTCTGAATTGTACTTACAAAATTGTAATTTATTCAGGCGGTTTGTTAAAATAACATATGATCTCCACGGCAGTTAAAACATAAATCTTTGCAAATGAACATGAAAGTTTCTGAGCCAAAAGTGTCCGTTTTGAGTTAATGTCCGTTGTAGTGACTTCAAATAAAAAAAACGCTTGTATTAGAGAGCGTCAATGTAGAAGCCGGTAACGTCACTGGAACAAAGTACGGATCCTCATGTAGTCCAAAAGCCTCAACGCGTTTCAACCGCCACCGTGCGGTCTTTCTCAAGAGGTAAAAGTTCATGTCCCTTCTCACAGTGCAGGTTATTATATAGCCAGCAAGCTTATTTTATTGGATGGAGAAAGGTCTCTTTATATAACTAGCCTGCTAACAGATTTCTCAAGTTTCTACCCTTCCTAAAGGTGATTAGTGGATGTTCTGATAATGATGGTGCTAGCATACTATCTGATTTTAGTATGCCCCAATGTTTCCTAAAGGCCTCCTTGACAATCATATGGCCTTCAATATAGGTAGTTATGAATCGGATGGAATCCTGGTCCTGTGCATTTTGTTTATTTATACATTTGTGTATGTATATTTATATATGTATGTGACAAAGAATTAATTAATTAATTTATTTATTAATGATATATTTTTATTATGTATATTTTGGACATTTTAAATATTTTTGAGATTTTTAGTATTTTTAATATATATTTTAAATTACATGATTTGATTAATTTGAATATGAATATTTTTATGTCCAGAATATTTAAATAGTATCCAAATAACATTTAAGTAGTATAATACTTAAATGTTTTCAAATCAGTATTATTATGTATTTTAATGGCATAACTTATGGGTGCTAATAGTAATAATCAATATAGAGTAGATAGGATACAATGGCTGTTCCCTTATACATTGGTTTAGATTTTGATCTATGCACAATATACACCGTACTATTAATGGCTATAAAAACATTTGTGAAAATACATTGGTTTTTTAATCTATTAGTGATAGTTTTTTTTTTTTTTTTTTTTTTTTTGCGGTCTATTATTTTACATTTTTCGGTAAAATTTAGTAATTATATGTTTAACAGTACATTATTATATATGTTTTCAATAGTATAAAATTTAAATATTTGTGTTTTTAATAGATTTTTGTTATAATAACTTTGTTCTTTCTTTGTCTTTTATTTTGTACTATCCTTCAACATTTTTTCGACAATTGGCAAAATATGCTTGTGAAAATCTAGTTTATTGTAGTTTAGTAATGACATCATTTGGTTTATTAACTTATTTTGTTGTAGTATAATTTATATACCATTTTATAGTATTTTAGCATAGTTATGTTTTTAATCGTATTATTATAATATGTGCCACTTATTTAATATGCATTGTAACTCTAGCTTGCTTCCCACAACAAACACAGCAGGCAGGCTAGTTATATAAAGAGACCTTTCTCCATCCAATAAAATAAGCTTGCTGGCTATATAATAACCTGCACTGTGAGAAGGGACATGAACTTTTACCTCTTGAGAAAGACCGCACGGTGGCGGTTGAAACGCGTTGAGGCTTTTGGACTACATGAGGATCCGTACTTTGTTCCAGTGACGTTACCGGCTTCTACATTGACGCTCTCTAATACAAGCGTTTTTTTTATTTGAAGTCACTACAACGGACATTAACTCAAAACGGACACTTTTGGCTCAGAAACTTTCATGTTCATTTGCAAAGATTTATGTTTTAACTGCCGTGGAGATCATATGTTATTTTAACAAACCGCCTGAATAAATTACAATTTTGTAAGTACAATTCAGAGAGTGGGGTGTGTTTGTTGTATCTACCTACACTTGAGTCTGTTTGCGCTTATCTGTTTCAGAGATTTGGGATTCTACTTTACTTCAGGAGGCACGCAGGACACCTTCGGTCATTTTTGCAGCAACAGGTCTCGTATATAATAATCATTACACAGTTGTACTTATTTGCACCTATTGTGTTTTTTGCTCCTTGTCTGATCTTTAGGAATTTGTATAATAATAATTAGTGATTCCAAACTAACACACGTTAATCTATATTTTTTTATATTATATTTATTTATTGCTTTCATTAAGTATTAATTTTTATTCTAATTCTTATTGTTATTTATCCTTTTGGTGTTTATTTTGTTACATCATAGCAATTTTGAATCACCCCTGGCAGCTAGCGCTGTTTAATTATTGTGCTTTATAAAAATGTTTCCTGTTTCCTAAACATAAACAGACAAGTGGGTTATGCCTACTACAGCTCTTTGCCAGACAAATAGGTTCTGTCTTACACAGTTGGCCAGCCAAGTGGGTCCAGTTCCCACACCTAGCTATACAAGTGGCTCCTGCCTTGCACACCTAGCCAGACAAGTGGCTCCTGCTTTCCACACCTAGCCAGACAAATTTGTCTTGCCTCTCATACCAAGGAAGCCCAGAGGACCTAGCTCACATGGAAAGCTCAGAGACCCTAGTGGTCCCATCTCATACAACTGGGAAGACAAGCAACATCTCTTTCTTATACCTAGCAAGAAAAAACACCTAACACAGATAGAGCTCTCCTGACTAGCATACCTCACAAGGCAATAAACTCTGTGTCCCACATCAATCAAGAGCAGGGATTCTACTGCCTACTTCTAGTAAAATCAGAGCCCTGCAGCTTGTGACACCTAGCAACACCAATGAGTATGCCTTCCACATCTTGAAACTCATGGACTTTGCTTATAATGCGTAAAAAGTACAGAAGATCTGACTACCATGCAAATCAAGGCTAAAGTCTCTCCCACATCTGGTTCCCACAGAAGACTAGGTGCCCTACCTCTCACACCAAGGGTGTGAACAGCCTAAACCCACAAAAACTTGTGGGGGTAACAGGGTAGTAGGCTTACTAAAAAGTATTATGTAAAAAAGCAGAATACTTAAAAGGACACTAAAGTCAAAATTAAACTTTCATGATTCAGATTAAGCATGCACTTAAAACAAAAACTTAACTAAACTCATTTTATATTCCCACTTTCTGAGGCACCAACTCCTACAAAGCATGTGCAGAGATTCACTGTTTATACGTATATGCATTTGTGATTGACTGATGGCTGTCACATGACACAAGGGGAGGGAAAATGGAAGTAGCTTTCCCATTTCTCAGAGAAAAAAAAATACTTTTCATTTAAAATTCAGATTTAGTAGTCACTTTTATGGCTAAACAAGGAATTGTTAAAGTAATAACATTTCACAAATAAGTGTGGCTCTTCTCACCTCAGCTGCTCGGATTCTCTGATTGGACGGATACACCAAGAAACGCATGAGAAGCTGCAGAGCCTCAGGGGAAGTGTCTGGGACAATACGCTCTGGGGGAAGGGGACGATGCTCTTTGAATGAGATCTTGTTATAATCTGGCAGTTCTGTAATCTCCTGCAGATGAAACAACCAGCATGAGAAATGAGGCCAAGGGCAGTCACATGGACAGAGTGAGGACATGGCAGGTTAGACGCACAGACAGAGGGATGGCCTATATGGATAGTCAATTAAAGGAATATAATTTTTTTCCTTTGTGCATCTAAAAGAGGGCATTTTAAAATATGTTTGTTTCTAAAGTTAATGTTCCTGCAAGTAAAAAAAATACTTCTGTTGCTTGCCACTGTCCAACAATAGAGATCTGGTAGTTGGTTATTAACAGCCAATGAGCAATATATCCTTTTTTGGGTTTGGGTGTTTAATGTGCCTTTAAAGACAATACAATATCATGGAGAGAGGGATGGCAAAGAGAGGAAGGGTTTAACAAGAAAGTCAGAAATAAGGCAAAAATGGCTACATGCAGCAATCATCAGTAGTAAGAAAGGAATAAAAGAACAGTGAGGGGCACTATGGAAGAAACAGTAATAAGACCATGGTCTGGCTAGTGAGTAGTAGTGGAGGGGATGGCGCCTAAAGTAACATAATAAAAGAGTTACCCACAGGCCAAGTCTTAGGGCTGGGTGTCCCCAGAGTACGCAGGACACAGCAGAGTTGTTCAATATCATTTTCCCCAGGAAACAGCGGGGAACCATTTAGCAGTTCTCCAAATATGCAGCCGACTGCCCTGAAGACAAAAGCATGGTTAAAGTGCAGCTCTCATAGTGGTGCCTCAGTTTTCTCTACAGAAAATGTTGCCATCCGGGGGGCATAATGAAAAAGCCGAATGGGGACAGATAAATACTTTGCAATATTATAACATTTTCTGTTCTTAATAAATGTTACGTAAATCATTAAATAGGTCATGGAGATAACACTCAGCCTATGATATATACTATGGATTTACAGAAAAAATAATTGCAGCAGTTAACCATTAAAGGGACAATTTACTCAAAAATTTTCTCCCCTTTAATTTGTTCCCAATGATCCACTTTACCTGCTGGAGTGTATTAAATTGTTTACAAGTATTTCCTTTACCCTTATATTGGCATTTGAAATAGATGATTTAGCATGTGGTATCCCCACCTATTCTGAAAGTTTGTGGCCGCGCGTACCAGCTATAGATAAGCTTTGTAAACACAGCCAGCAGAAGAAATTACAATCCCAGTGGGATATAGCAGAGATAAGGTAATAAAATGTTGATTTTCCATTGTTCTCTCCAAGTACTGGTGATTGTTTTATGGACAGATATAAGATAAAGAAGCAGGTATATGTACACAATGTGATACAGTAATGAGATCTGATTATACCTACAAGCTCAACCCATTTTATTAGGTCGTGGCTTCAAAACACAAAATCATAGCTTTAATATACACAAATAAACCTTAAAAAGATAATATGCATACATTCTTTACACTGCAGTTGGGGAAAAAAAGCAATTGTAAACACATTAAGGGAAAAACTATTTTACAGTATACTGTCCCTTTAAGGTTAAGGAAATTTAACCCTTACAGTTCGTGTCCTTCATTCTGTGTTTTCTTTCTCTATAATAAACTGTTACTTAGTTCCTTACACAGACGCATTATGCAGATATCTGAGCAGCCCAGGCCAAAATATAGGTAGAATTAAGTATGATAATAAACATTGTAGTCAATTTTTTTTGTTTAATCTAAACACATTATTTATGCTTATTTGATCAATGAATTTATTTCATGATAGTGAGAATCTACAAGCCATCACGTGTGGGCATTCCCCTCCTGCCCACTAGGAGGCAAAATATACCCCAAAACCATACTTTAAATCCCTCCCACTTACCCTGAATCATCAGTCATACAATTAGCCAAGTAGATAGAGGAAACTGAAAAGCAGGAAAGATAAAGCAGGGCAATAGAAGGGCATAACAAGTACTACCACCACCTGAACAAAAAGAAAGGACGGGGCTTGTGGACTCTCACCATCATGAACAAAATGTATTTATCAGGTAAGCAAAAATGTTGTTTTCTTTCATCAGATGGGGAGAGTCCACTAGTCATAACATGTGGGAGTCTACACCCAAGCAGTGAAGTCCCTGAGATCCCCATCAAATAGGTGGGGGGGGAGACAAACAGTGAAGGCAGGTACATTACCAATGAGGAACTGCAGACCTTTCGTGTCAAGAGCAGCCTCTGAAGAGGCATATACATCAAAAAAATATATAACTTTGAAATAAGTGTGCAAAGAAGACCAAGTAGTTGCCTTGCAAATCTGATCAATAGAAGCCTGATTATGAAAGGCCCAAGAACTGCTCTAGTAGAATGAGCAGTAATGTGCTCAGGGGGGGAGTCTTAGCTGCAATCAAATATGCCTTAAAGGGACACTGAACCCAATTTTCTTTTGTGATTCAGATAGAGCATGACATTTTATGCAACTTTCTAATTTACTCCTATTATCAATTTTTCTTCATTTTCTTGGTATCTTTATTTGAAATGCAAGAATGTAAGTTTAGATGCCGGCCCATTTTTGGTGAACAACCTGGGTTGTTCTTGTTGATTGGTGGATAAATTCATCCACCAATAAAAAAAAGTGCTGTCCAGAGATCTGAACTAATAAAAAAGCTTAGATGCCTTCTTTTTCAAATAAAGATAGGAAGAGAACGAAGAAAAAAATGATAATAGGAGTAAATTAGAAAGTTGCTTAAAATTGCATGCTCTATCTGAATCACGAAAGAAAAAATTTGGGTTCAGTGTCCCTTTAAGAATTAAGAGAAGAACTCTGAAATCTTTTGTGGCTTCAACAATATCCAGATTGTGAAGAAGTTGCTTCTTCTATAGTATCTATAGATACTACCTTAGGGAGAAAGGAACAAGTAGTGCAAAGAGCAGCCTTATCCTGAAGAAAAGTCAGAAAAGGAAGTCAAAATTTGAAAGCACATAAATGAATTTTATCTTTATATAGAAACATATTTGTAATAAACATGTATTGGCAAAAATGCTTCTAGTAAAAGTTACTACTGTTTTTCTGGTATAGCTAGATAAATGGACAGTAACATCATTTAAACAAATTTAAAAAGTGCCCAAAAAGTGCTTAAAAATTATACAAAATGTATGGTATATAAATATATGTCCTCAGACTATATGAATCATTTCTATATGTTCATACTAATAGCCGGTTGGCAACATCCACTGTGCTTACCTCAGCAGCAGCACCTCAGCATGGTGCCAAGGATCTATCACAATTAACAGCACTCAAAGGGGGAATGGTGGATACATCTGCATTTCCCATGGGGAAGGCTGTGAATCCCTCAAGGAGAAGCACACTGTAGACTAGGGGATTGGCTAATAAATCAACATTTCATCTCGGGAGGGCTAGCAGACTGTAGACTATGGGACTGGTGGATAAATCCACATTTTAACTCTGGAGGGCTGTGAATCCCAAAAGGAGAAGCACTCTGTAGATTAGGGTTTGGTGGATGAATCCACATTTCACCTGGGGAGGACAGTGAATCCCACAAAAAGAAGCAGACTGTAAAATAAGGGATTGGTGGATTAATCCACATTTCACCTGGGGAGGGCAGTAAATCCCACAAGGAGAAGCACACTGTAGATTAGGGTTTAGTGGATGAATCCACATTACCCCTGGGAAGGGCTGTGAATCCCACAAGGGGAAGCAGACTGTAGACTAGAGGATTGGTGGATGAATCCACATTTCACCTTGGGAGGGCTGTGAATCCCACAGAGACAAAAACACTGTAGACTAAGGAATTGGTGGATGAATCCACATTTCCCCTGGGAAGGGCTGTGGATCCCATAAGGGGAAGCAGACTGTAGACTAGAGGATTGGTCAATTAATCCACATTTCACCTGTGGAGAACTGTAAATCCCACAAGGAACAGCACAATGTAGACTAAGGGATTGGTGGATTAATCCACATTTTAACTGGGGAGCGCTGTGAATCCCACAAGGAGAAGCACACTGTAGATTAGGGTTTGGTAGATGAATCCACATTTCACCTGGGGAGGGCTGTGAATCCCACAAGGAGAAGCACACTGTAGATTAGGGGATTGGTGGATTACTCCATATTTCATTTGGGGAGGGCTGTGAATCCCATAAGGAGCCGCACACTGTAGACTAGGGGATTGGTGGAGGAATCCATATTTCACCTGGTAGGCCTGTGTCATTCCCACTGAGAAAAGATCTTTCACTGCCTAGCTGACAACTCCTTGTCTACCCCTACGTCAGACAGAGTGATATAGGAGGAAATAGGCCTCAGATCAGTTAGAGAATCCCCCTTCAACAACAAGTAGATCGGCACTTCACCTCACCCCATCAAGGAGGCAAAATAAATTACTTAGGATTCAGGGGAAGTGGGAGGGATTTAAAGCTCTGGTATATTGGGGTATCTTTTGCCTCCTCCTAGTGGTCAAAGTGGTCAAGAAGGAAATTTAAATACATGATGACTTGTGGACTCACTATTATCTCACCAAAGAAAAGAGCATTTCAAAAAGTATTACCGTTTCTTTCTTTTCTGGAAAAAACACATGGTCTTGTCCTAAATAAGTGTGACAGACACCGGCTACCCTGACTGGGTAGCTCCGCCAGAAGGGTCCTTCCTATACCTGGAACATGCCGCTATGTAGGGGAGCAAAATGATTAAAGCAGAGCCCACCCGAATAACCAGACAAAACCAGTATTCGGGTGAAACAAAGAACATCTTTATTGTGGAAACACACTGCTTATATACACAAACACATCTTTATAAGGAGTCTTATCAGACCCCCAGATCTCCCGCCATTCCAACCCCTCCAGACAGGTTGGCGCCCCCCATAGCAGTTATAGTCCCATAGAGTCCCAGCGATATGGAGGTGGTTATTCCGGGTTGATACCGGGGGAGTGGCGGGACTTCCAGGGTGTCGTTGGAAAGCTCTCGGTCCCCAGATCCAAAAAGCGTCATGATCCGTTGCTGGGGGCCGGAGCTACGGATGATCAAATGTACACCGGGAAAGCCATAAGAAGTAGGAGTTATAGGGGTGTCCGAGACTCCAAGTTCCCAAAGGTGGTCCCCTCCGGCAATCACCCCACCTCTTGCCTGCCCTAGGGGGTACCAACCCACAAAAGAGCGGAGCTCTGGGGTGAAGGGCCCCTGGAGCAGCCTGGGGTAAAGGGCAGCGGGTACTCAGGGAGGCGCGGCCGTCCGGTAGTTCCAGGAGCCCGGCCAGCTGTAAAGGGGTTAGGATCCGTGACAGTGCTCTCCCTGAAAAGTCCGGCAGACCCGGCTAGATCCACGCACGGGTCGGCCTTGGACTGTCTGGGGAACTATCCCAATTCAGTTTGCCAGGAAAGTTCGTTGGCATTCCCATTGGTTTTTCCCGGCCGATATTGGAAAGTGAAATTGAAGGGCTGCAAGGCTAAACTCCACCGCAATAGGCATCCATTGTCCCCAGAAACTCAGTTGAGCCAAACCAGGGGGTATAGTTGTAGCTTTTTCAGGGCCCACACCAGGGCCAGGCATTCCTTCTCCTCCGCCGCGTAGCCTACCTCTCTGGGTAACAGCTTCCCACTGTTGTAGGCTACAGGGTGGTCGTGCCCGTCTTCGTCCACCTGGCTCAGCACTGCTCCCAACCCGAACCTGGAGGCTTCAAAAACATGTGGTTGGGTTAGGAGCGGCCAGGATAGGGGCAGAGATCAAGGCTGTCTTGAGGCTTTGGAAGGCGGCCTCACACTCGGGAGATCACCAGACCTGTCGGGACTTTGGAAGGCAGCCTCACACTCGGGAGATCACCAGACCTGTTCTCGGGTTAGATCGGTCAGGGGTTTGGGCAGGGCACTGTAGTTGGGGTCAAACTTGTGGTAGTACCCTGCGGTCCCTAGGAAAGCTAAGACCTGGGTCTTGGTGGTTGGCCAGTTTGCGACCGCCTCAATCTTGGCCGGCTCCGGCACTGCTTCCCGCAGCCATCTCGGTGTCCAAGGTGCTGGATCGTACATTTGTCGGGCTTCAGGGTCAGACCGGCGGCCCTGATGCGGTCTACAACGATGCCTAGATGGACCAAATGGTCCTCCCAAGTGTTGCTGTAGGTCGCATTATCATCTAGGTATGCACAGGCATAATCCTGGAGGCCATCCAGGAGGTGATCTACCATCCTCTGGAAGGTCGACGGAGCATTCTTCATTTCAAACAGCATGACCTTAAACTGGTATAGGCCAAAGGGGGTGATGAACGCCAACTTTGGAATGGACTCTGGGTCCAGGAGGATCTGCCAGTACCCCTTGCAAAGGTTTAGAGTGGCCAGGAAGTTTCCATGGGCAATGCGATCTAGAAGGTCATCGACCCTGGGCATAGGGTAGGCATCTGTCGTTGTTCTGTCATTGAGCCTACGGTAGTCTATGCAGAACTGGGTGGTCTCGTCCCGTTTGTGTACCAGTACCATCGGGGATGCCCAGGGGCTGTTGGACGGTTCAATAACACCCATGTCCAGCATCTCCCCGAATTCGCTGCGCATATTTTCCCTAACTGCCTCAGAGACCTGATACACCGGCTGTCGCAAGGGTGCCTGTCCCGGGGTCTCCATTCGGTGCACCGCTACCGTGGTGTACCCAGGTTAAGTGGAGAACATGTCTCTACGGTCCCCTAGCACCTGTCTGACTTGCTCCTTCTGCCTAGTCCCTAGCCTCTCGTCTAACTGTATGTCACCCATGCCTGGGGGCATCTTATTTTGCCCCAAAAAGTCCCCCCAAAGGGGAACTCCGGCATGGGAAGACTCTCTGAGTCCTCTACGGCCTGTGCACATAAGGCGGCTATGTCCTCTGCCCTTTCCTGGTATGCCTTCAGCATGTTCACATGAAAGGTCTGGCGGACCCCGTCATCTGAGCATTTAGCTACCAGACAGGTTGCGTCATTCAGCTGTTCTACCACTCGATAGGGTCCCTGCCAAGAAGTCTGTAGCTTGTCTGTTTTGACAGGCTTCAGGGCCAGGACCTTCTGCCCTACTTCTAAGATCCGGTTACGGGCATTCCGGTCGTACCACCGCTTCTGCCTACCTTGAGCGACCTGAAGGTTCTCTTGCACCCTCTCGGCAAGGTTCTTCAGTCAGTCTCTGAATTCTAGGATGTACCCCACAATGGAGGGTCCTTCCTTCCCCACTGATCCTTCCCAGTGGGCTGGTCTAGGTGCCCCCTCACCCGCTGGCCATATACTAATTCAAAGGGGGAGGTGCGGCAGGTATCTTTCCCAGTCTTTGTGAGAGGCCAAGAATGTCCTAAGCAACTGCTTTAGGTCCTGTTGAACCTCTCACACAACCCATTAGTCTGGGGGTGGTATGGAGTGCTTTGCAGGGGTTTTAACCCACAAAGCCTCCACAGCTGCTGGGTGAGCTCAGCAGTGAACTGGGTTCCTTGGTCTAAGATCACTTCCCGGTGAAAACCCACTCCGCCCTGTCTTTGCCTGGATATTGGACAGAGGGATGGCCTCTTGGTACCAGGTGCCATAATCTACCACTGTCAGTATATACTTTTTCCCGGAGGGGCTGGGACAGGACAGGGGACTAAAAATATCTACAGCTACCCTGCTGAAGGGTTCATCAATGATGGGGAGAGGGTGAAGAGAGGATTTGGAGTGGTCTCCTGTCTTGCCTACTCTCTGGCATACATCACAGGTCCTACAGTACTGCCTAACATCCCCAGTAACCCCTGGCCAAAAGAAGGTCTGAGTCAGTCGGTAGTGGGTCCTAGTGACTCCTAGATGTCCTACTAGGGTAATGTCATGAGGCTCAAACGGAACCTGTTGCAAAACTCGAAGAACAAGATTTAGGCTCCAAGGAGGAGTCCCAGATCTAAACACAGATCTAAACTCTGTGCCAGGAAAAACCATGCTCTTCACACCAGAATAAGTAGGTCCACCACACCTTGTGGTAGATACGCCGCGTAACTAGTTTACAAGCTTGAATAATAGTATCAATGACACACTCAGAGAAACCTCTCTTGGCTAAGACTAAGCATTCAAACAGTCACAGTCAGCCTCAGAGAATCTAGATTTTGATAAACAAATGGACCTTGTATCAGCAGGTCTCTGCAACAAGGTAACTTCCACAGAGGAGATGAGGACAACCCCACTAGATCCGTAAAACATGTCCTTCGTGGCCACAATGGAGCAATAAGGATTACTGATACTCTGCTTGATGCGGGCCACCACTCGAGGAAAAAGTGATAATGGAGGGAAAAAATATATGAGTTTGAACCTCAAGGGCACTGCTAGTGCATCTATTAGATCTGCTTGGGGATCGCTCGACCCGTACATGGGTAGCTTTGTATTGATACAGGACGCCATGAGATTTATCTTCGGCGTCCCCCACTTGCTGCATATCTCTGCAAACATCTCGGGATGGAGAGACCATTCCCCTGGATGGAAGGATTGCCTGCTGAGAAAATCCGCCTCCCACACAATAAACTAATTCACAAACTGTATCTCCTTGGTCTAGATTCAAAAATTGTGAAATAGGTGGAATGCTGGCTTAAGGACAGAAAACAAAGTGTCTTAGTAAATGGATTTGTAACAGAGTGGATGTTCCAGGGGGGGGGGGGGGGGGGGTAGGCAAAATGAGAAGTGATATACAACAATTTGAGGATTGGACAAACGACTGGGATCTAAAGTTTAACACAGCAAAGTGTAAAAACACAATTTATGCTTACCTGATAAATTTATTTCTCTTGTGGTGTATCCAGTCCACAGATCATCCATTACTTGTGGGATATTCTCATTCCCAACAGGAAGTTGCAAGAGGACACCCACAGCAGAGTTGTAATATAGCTCCTCCCCTAACTGTCATAGCCAGTCATTCGACCGAAAACAAGCCGAGAAAGGAGGAACCATAGGGTGTAGTGGTTACTGTAGTTTAAATTTAAAAATTACCTGCCTTAAAATGACAGGGCGGGCCGTGGACTGGATACACCACAAGAGAAATAAATTTATCAGGTAAGCATAAATTGTGTTTTCTCTTGTAAGGTGTATCCAGTCCACGGATCATCCATTACTTGTGGGATACCAATACCAAAGCTAAAGTACACGGATGAAGGGAGGGACAAGGCAGGAACTTAAATGGAAGGAACCACTGCCTGTAAAACCTTTCTCCCAAATATAGCCACGAAGAAGCAAAAGTATCAAATTTGTAAAATTTTGAAAAAGTATGAAGCGAAGACCAAGTCGCCGCCTTGCAAATCTGTTCAACAGAAGCCTAATTTTTAAAGGCCCAAGTGGAAGCCACAGCTCTAGTGGAATGAGCTGTAATCCTTTCAGGAGGCTGCTGTCCAGCAGTCTCATAGGCTAAGCGGATTAAGCTTCTTAGCCAAAAAGAAAAAGAGGTTGCCAAAGCCTTTTGACCTCTCCTCTGTCCAGAGTAGACAACAAACAAAGCAGATGTTTGACGAAAATCTTTAGTAGCTTGTAAGTAAAACTTTAAAGCACAGACCACGTCCAGATTGTGTAACACAAGGATGGAACCACAATCTCTTGATTGATATTCTTGTTAGATACCACCTTAGGTAAGAACCCAGGTTTGGTACGCAGGACTACCTTATCTGTATGAAAAATCAGATAAGGAGAATCACATTGTAAGGCAGATAGCTCAGAGACTCTACGAGCCGAGGAAATAGCTACCAAAAAAAAAAAAAAGATAAAAGTTTGATATCTATGGAATGAAGAGGTTCAAACGGAACTCCTTGAAGAACCTTAAGAACCAAGTTTAAGCTCCATGGTGGAGCAACAGGTTTAAACACAGGCTTGATTCAAACTAAAGCCTGACAAAATGCCTGAACGTCTGGAACATCTGCCAGACGCTAGTGAAAAAGAATAGACAGAGCAAAAATCTGTCCCTTTAAGAAACTAGCGGACAATCCTTTTTCCAAACCTTCTTGGAGAAAAGATAAAATCCTAGGAATCCTGACCTTACTCCATGAGTAACCCTTGGATTCACACCAATAAAGATATCTACGCCATACCTTATGGTAAATTTTCCTGGTGACAGGCTTTCGTGCCTGTATTAAGGTATCAATAACTGACTCGGAGAAGCCACGCTTTGATAAAATCAAGCATTCAATCTCCAGGCAGTCAGCCTCAGAGAAATTAGATTTGGATGGTTGAAAGGACCCTGAAGTAGAAGGTCCTGTCTCAGAGGCAGAGACCATGGTGGAAAGGATGACATGTCCACTAGATCTGCATACCAGGTCCTGCGTGGCCACGCAGGTGCTATCAGAATCACTGATGCTCTCTCCTGCTTGATCTTGGCAATCAGTCGAGGGAGCAGAGGAAACGGTGGAAACACATAAGCCAGGTTGAAAGACCAGGGCGCTGCTAGAGTATCTATCAGTGTTGCCTTGGGATCCCTGGACCTGGATCCGTAACACGGAAGCTTGGCGTTCTGGCGAGACGGCATGAGATCCAGTTCTGGTTTGCCCCAACGGAGAAATCAGTTGTGCAAATACCTCCGGATGGAGTTCCCACTCTCCCGGATGAAAAGTCTGACGACTTAGAAAATCCGCCTCCCAGTGCTCTACACCTGGGATATGGATAGCTGATAGGTGGCAAGAGTGAATCTCTGCCCAGTGAATTATTTTTGAAACTTCTAACATCTCTAGGGAACTTCTTGTTCCCCCTCGATGGTTGATGTAAGCTACAGTCGTGATGTTGACCGACTGAAATCTGATGTACCTCAGAGTTGCTAACTGGGGCCAAACCTGAAGAGCCTTGAATATCGCTCTTAGTTCCAGAATATTTATTGGAAGGAGAGACTCCTCCTGAGTCCATGATCCCTGAGCCTTCAGGGAGTTCCAGACTGCACCCCAACCTAGAAGGCTGGCATTTGTTGTTACAATAGTCCAATCTGGCCTGCGAAGGTCATACCTTTGGACAGATGGACCCGAGATAGCCACCAGGGAAGAGGATCCCTGGTCTCTTGGTCCAGATTCAGTTGAGGGGCCAAATCGGTGTAATCCCCGCTCCACTGACTGAGCCTGCATAGTTGCAGCGGTCTGAGATGTAAGCGTGCAAACGGCACTATGTCCATTGCCGCTACCATTAAGCCGATTACTTCCATACACTGAGCCACCAAAGGGCGCGGAATGGAATGAAGAACCCGACAGGAATTTAGAAGCTTTGATAACCTGGACTCCGTCAAGGTAAATTTTAATTTCTACAGAATCTATCAGAGTCCCTAGAAAGGAAACTCTTGTGAGTGGGGATAGAGAACACTTTTCCTCGTTCACTTTCCACCCATGCGACCTCAGAAATGCCAGTACTACGTCCGTATGAGACTTGGCAATTTGGAAGTTTGACGCCTGTATCAGGATGTCGTCTAAATAAGGGGCTACTGCTATGCCCTGCGGCCTTAGGACCGCCAAAAGCGACCCTAGAACCTTTGTAAAGATTCTTGGGGCTGTAGCTAATCCAAAGGGAAGAGCTACAACTGGTAATGCCTCTCTTGAAAGGCAAACCTGAGAAACCGATGATGATCTTTGTGTATCGGAATGTGAAGATAAGCATCCTTTAGATCCACTGTAGTCATATATTGACCCTCCTGGATCAGTGGTAGGATGGTACGAATAGTTTCCATCTTGAACGACGGAACTTTGAGGAATTCGTTTAAGATCTTTAGATCCAAAATCGGTCTGAAGGTTCCCTCTTTTTTGGGAACCACAAACAGATTTGAGTAAAAACCCTGTTCCTGTTCCTCCTTTGGAACTGGATGGATCACTCCCATAACTAGGAGGTCTCGTACACAGTGTAAGAATGCCTCACTCTTTATCTGGTTTGCAGATAATTGTGAAAGGTGAAATCTCCCTTTTGGGGGGGAAGCTTTGAAGTCCAGAAGATATCCCTGGGATATAATTTCCAACGCCCAGGGATCCTGAACATCTCTTGCCCACGCCTGGGCGAAGAGTGAAAGTCTGCCCCCTACTAGATCCGTTACCGGATAGGGGGTCGTTCCTTCATGCTGTCTTAGAGGCAGCAGCAGGCTTTTTGACCTGCTTACCTTTTTTGCAGGTCTGGTTTGGTCTCCAGACCGTCTTGGATTGAGCAAAAGTTCCCTCTTGTTTATTATTAGAGGAAGTTGATGCCGCACCTGCCTTGAAGTTTCGAAAGGCACGAAAATTAGACTGTTTGGCCCTAGATTTGGACCTGTCCTGAGGAAGGGCACAACCTTTTCCTCCCGTGATATCAGCAATAATCTCCTTCAAACCAGGCCCGAATAGGGTCTGCCCCTTGAAGGGAATGTTAAGTAGCTTAGATTTTAAAGTCACGTCAGCTGACCATGATTTAAGCCATAGCGCTCTGCGCGCCTGTATAGCAAAACCAGAATTCTTAGCCGTTAGTTTATTCAAATGAACAATGGCATCAGAAATAAAATAATTGGCTAGCTTAAGTGCTCTAAGTTTGCCAAGTATGTCATCCAATGGAGTCTCTACCTGAAAAGCCTCTTCCAGAGACTCAAACCAGTACGCCGCAGCAGCAGTGACAGGGGCAATGCATGCAATGGGCTGTAGGATAAAACCTTGTTGAATAAATATTTTCTTAAGGTAACCTTCTAATTTGTTATCCATTGGCTCTAAAAAAGCACAACTGTCCTCGACAGGGATAGTAGTACGCTTTGCTAGAGTAGAAACTGCTCCCTCCACCTTAGGGACTGTCTGCCATAAGTCCCGTGTGGTGGCGTCTATTGGAAAACATTTTGCTAAAAATAGGAGGGGAAGAGAACGGCACACCTGTTCTATCACATTCCTTATTAATAATTTCTGTAAACCTTTTAGGTATTGGAAAAAACAGAATTTATGTTTACCTGATAAATTACTTTCTCCAACGGTGTGTCCGGTCCACGGCGTCATCCTTACTTGTGGGATATTCTCCTCCCCAACAGGAAATGGCAAAGAGCCCAGCAAAGCTGGTCACATGATCCCTCCTAGGCTCCGCCTACCCCAGTCATTCGACCGACGTTAAGGAGGAATATTTGCATAGGAGAAACCATATGGTACCGTGGTGACTGTAGTTAAAGAAAATAAATTATCAGACCTGATTAAAAAAACCAGGGCGGGCCGTGGACCGGACACACCGTTGGAGAAAGTAATTTATCAGGTAAACATAAATTCTGTTTTCTCCAACATAGGTGTGTCCGGTCCACGGCGTCATCCTTACTTGTGGGAACCAATACCAAAGCTTTAGGACACGGATGAAGGGAGGGAGCAAATCAGGTCACCTAAATGGAAGGCACCACGGCTTGCAAAACCTTTCTCCCAAAAATAGCCTCAGAAGAAGCAAAAGTATCAAACTTGTAAAATTTGGTAAAAGTGTGCAGTGAAGACCAAGTCGCTGCCCTACATATCTGATCAACAGAAGCCTCGTTCTTGAAGGCCCATGTGGAAGCCACAGCCCTAGTGGAATGAGCTGTGATTCTTTCGGGAGGCTGCCGTCCGGCAGTCTCGTAAGCCAATCTGATGATGCTTTTAATCCAAAAAGAGAGAGAGGTAGAAGTTGCTTTTTGACCTCTCCTTTTACCAGAATAAACAACAAACAAGGAAGATGTTTGTCTAAAATCCTTTGTAGCATCTAAATAGAATTTTAGAGCGCGAACAACATCCAAATTGTGCAACAAACGTTCCTTCTTTGAAACCGGTTTCGGACACAGAGAAGGTACGATAATCTCCTGGTTAATGTTTTTGTTAGAAACAACTTTTGGAAGAAAACCAGGTTTAGTACGTAAAACCACCTTATCTGCATGGAACACCAGATAAGGAGGAGAACACTGCAGAGCAGATAATTCTGAAACTCTTCTAGCAGAAGAAATTGCAACTAAAAACAAAACTTTCCAAGATAATAACTTAATATCAACGGAATGTAAGGGTTCAAACGGAACCCCCTGAAGAACTGAAAGAACTAAATTGAGACTCCAAGGAGGAGTCAAAGGTTTGTAAACAGGCTTAATTCTAACCAGAGCCTGAACAAAGGCTTGAACATCTGGCACAGCTGCCAGCTTTTTGTGAAGTAACACAGACAAGGCAGAAATCTGTCCCTTCAGGGAACTTGCAGATAATCCTTTTTCCAATCCTTCTTGAAGGAAGGATAGAATCTTAGGAATCTTAACCTTGTCCCAAGGGAATCCTTTAGATTCACACCAACAGATATATTTTTTCCAAATTTTGTGGTAAATCTTTCTAGTTACAGGCTTTCTGGCCTGAACAAGAGTATCGATAACAGAATCTGAGAACCCTCGCTTTGATAAGATCAAGCGTTCAATCTCCAAGCAGTCAGCTGGAGTGAAACCAGGTTCGGATGTTCGAACGGACCCTGAACAAGAAGGTCTCGTCTCAAAGGTAGCTTCCAAGGTGGAGCCGATGACATATTCACCAGATCTGCATACCAAGTCCTGCGTGGCCACGCAGGAGCTATCAAGATCACCGACGCCCTCTCCTGATTGATCCTGGCTACCAGCCTGGGGATGAGAGGGAACGGCGGGAACACATAAGCTAGTTTGAAGGTCCAAGGTGCTACTAGTGCATCCACTAGAGCCGCCTTGGGATCCCTGGATCTGGACCCGTAGCAAGGAACTTTGAAGTTCTGACGAGAGGCCATCAGATCCATGTCTGGAATGCCCCACAGCTGAGTGACTTGGGCAAAGATTTCCGGATGGAGTTCCCACTCCCCCGGATGCAATGTCTGACGACTCAGAAAATCCGCTTCCCAATTTTCCACTCCTGGGATGTGGATAGCGGACAGGTGGCAGGAGTGAGACTCCGCCCATAGAATGATTTTGGTCACTTCTTCCATCGCTAGGGAACTCCTTGTTCCCCCCTGATGGTTGACGTACGCAACAGTTGTCATGTTGTCTGATTGAAACCGTATGAACTTGGCCCTCGCTAGCTGAGGCCAAGCCTTGAGAGCATTGAATATCGCTCTCAGTTCCAGAATATTTATCGGTAGAAGAGATTCTTCCCGAGACCAAAGACCCTGAGCTTTCAGGGATCCCCAGACCGCGCCCCAGCCCATCAGACTGGCGTCGGTCGTGACAATGACCCACTCTGGTCTGCGGAATGTCATCCCTTGTGACAGGTTGTCCAGGGACAGCCACCAACGGAGTGAGTCTCTGGTCCTCTGATTTACTTGTATCTTCGGAGACAAGTCTGTATAATCCCCATTCCACTGACTGAGCATGCACAGTTGTAATGGTCTTAGATGAATGCGCGCAAAAGGAACTATGTCCATTGCCGCTACCATCAACCCGATCACTTCCATGCACTGAGCTATGGAAGGAAGAGGAACGGAATGAAGTATCCGACAAGAGTCTAGAAGCTTTGTTTTTCTGGCCTCTGTCAGAAATATCCTCATTTCTAAGGAGTCTATTATTGTTCCCAAGAAGGGAACCCTTGTTGACGGAGATAGAGAACTCTTTTCCACGTTCACTTTCCATCCGTGAGATCTGAGAAAGGCCAGGACGATGTCCGTGTGAGCCTTTGCTTGAGGAAGGGACGACGCTTGAATCAGAATGTCGTCCAAGTAAGGTACTACAGCAATGCCCCTTGGTCTTAGCACAGCTAGAAGGGACCCTAGTACCTTTGTGAAAATCCTTGGAGCAGTGGCTAATCCGAAAGGAAGCGCCACGAACTGGTAATGCTTGTCCAGGAATGCGAACCTTAGGAACCGATGATGTTCCTTGTGGATAGGAATATGTAGATACGCATCCTTTAAATCCACCGTGGTCATGAATTGACCTTCCTGGATGGAAGGAAGAATAGTTCGAATGGTTTCCATCTTGAACGATGGAACCTTGAGAAACTTGTTTAAGATCTTGAGATCTAAGATTGGTCTGAACGTTCCCTCTTTTTTGGGAACTATGAACAGATTGGAGTAGAACCCCATCCCTTGTTCTCTTAATGGAACAGGATGAATCACTCCCATTTTTAACAGGTCTTCTACACAATGTAAGAATGCCTGTCTTTTTATGTGGTCTGAAGACAACTGAGACCTGTGGAACCTCCCCCTTGGGGGAAGTCCCTTGAATTCCAGAAGATAACCTTGGGAGACTATTTCTAGCGCCCAAGGATCCAGAACATCTCTTGCCCAAGCCTGAGCGAAGAGAGAGAGTCTGCCCCCCACCAGATCCGGTCCCGGATCGGGGGCCAACATTTCATGCAGTCTTGGTAGCAGTGGCAGGTTTCTTGGCCTGCTTTCCCTTGTTCCAGCCTTGCATAGGTCTCCAAGCTGGCTTGGCTTGAGAAGTATTACCCTCTTGCTTAGAGGACGTAGCACCTCGGGCTGGTCCGTTTCTACGAAAGGGACGAAAATTAGGTTTATTTTTTGCCTTGAAAGGCCGATCCTGAGGAAGGGCGTGGCCCTTACCCCCAGTGATATCAGAGATAATCTCTTTCAAGTCAGGGCCAAACAGCGTTTTCCCCTTGAAAGGAATGTTAAGTAGCTTGTTCTTGGAAGACGCATCAGCCGACCAAGATTTCAACCAAAGCGCTCTGCGCGCCACAATAGCAAACCCAGAATTCTTAGCCGCTAACCTAGCCAATTGCAAAGTGGCGTCTAGGGTGAAAGAATTAGCCAATTTGAGAGCATTGATTCTGTCCATAATCTCCTCATAAGGAGGAGAATCACTATCGACCGCTTTTATCAGCTCATCGAACCAGAAACATGCGGCTGTAGCGACAGGGACAATGCATGCAATTGGTTGTAGAAGGTAACCCTGCTGAACAAACATCTTTTTAAGCAAACCTTCTAATTTTTTATCCATAGGATCTTTGAAAGCACAACTATCCTCTATGGGTATAGTGGTGCGTTTGTTTAAAGTGGAAACCGCTCCCTCGACCTTGGGGACTGTCTGCCATAAGTCCTTTCTGGGGTCGACCAAAGGAAACAATTTTTTAAATATGGGGGGAGGGACGAAAGGAATACCGGGCCTTTCCCATTCTTTATTAACAATGTCCGCCACCCGCTTGGGTATAGGAAAAGCTTCTGGGAGCCCCGGCACCTCTAGGAACTTGTCCATTTTACATAGTTTCTCTGGGATGACCAACTTGTCACAATCATCCAGAGTGGATAATACCTCCTTAAGCAGAATGCGGAGATGTTCCAACTTAAATTTAAATGCAATCACATCAGGTTCAGCCTGTTGAGAAATGTTCCCTGAATCAGTAATTTCTCCCTCAGACAAAACCTCCCTGGCCCCATCAGACTGGGTTAGGGGCCCTTCAGAGATATTAGTATCAGCGTTGCCATGCTCTTCAGTATCTAAAACAGAGCAGCCGCGCTTACGCTGACAAGTGTTCATTTGGGCTAAAATGTTTTTGACAGAATTATCCATTACAGCCGTTAATTGTTGCATAGTAAGGAGTATTGGCGCGCTAGATGTACTAGGGGCCTCCTGAGTGGGCAAGACTCGTGTAGACGAAGGAGGGAATGATGCAGTACCATGCTTACTCCCCTCACTTGAGGAATCATCTTGGGCATCATTGTCATTATCACATAAATCACATTTATTTAAATGAATAGGAATTCTGGCTTCCCCACATTCAGAACACAGTCTATCTGGTAGTTCAGACATGTTAAACAGGCATAAACTTGATAACAAAGTACAAAAAACGTTTTAAAATAAAACCGTTACTGTCACTTTAAATTTTAAACTGAACACACTTTATTACTGCAATTGCGAAAAAACATGAAGGAATTGTGCAAAATTCACCAAATTTTCACCACAGTGTCTTAAAGCCTTAAAAGTATTGCACACCAAATTTGGAAGCTTTAACCCTTAAAATAACGGAACCGGAGCCGTTTTAAACTTTAACCCCTTTACAGTCCCTGGTATCTGCTTTGCTGAGACCCAACCAAGCCCAAAGGGGAATACGATACCAAATGACGCCTTCAGAAAGTCTTTTCTAAGTATCAGAGCTCCTCACACATGCGACTGCATGCCATGCCTCTCAAAAACAAGTGCGCCACACCGGCGCGAAAATGAGGCTCTGCTTATGCTTTGGGAAAGCCCCTAAGGAATAAGGTGTCTAATACAGTGCCTGCCGATATTCTTATATCAAAATACCCAGATAAAATGATTCCTCAAGGCTAAATATGTGTTAATAATGAATCGATTTAGCCCAGAAAAGTCTACAGTCTTAATAAGCCCTTGTGAAGCCCTTATTTACGATCGTAATAAACATGGCTTACCGGATCCCATAGGGAAAATGACAGCTTCCAGCATTACATCGTCTTGTTAGAATGTGTCATACCTCAAGCAGCAAGAGACTGCATACTGTTCCCCCAACTGAAGTTAATTGCTCTCAACAGTCCTGTGTGGAACAGCCATGGATTTTAGTTACGGTTGCTAAAATCATTTTCCTCATACAAACAGAAATCTTCATCTCTTTTCTGTTTCTGAGTAAATAGTACATACCAGCACTATTTCAAAATAACAAACTCTTGATTGAATAATAAAAACTACAGTTAAACACTAAAAAACTCTAAGCCATCTCCGTGGAGATGTTGCCTGTACAACGGCAAAGAGAATGACTGGGGTAGGCGGAGCCTAGGAGGGATCATGTGACCAGCTTTGCTGGGCTCTTTGCCATTTCCTGTTGGGGAGAAGAATATCCCACAAGTAAGGATGACGCCGTGGACCGGACACACCTATGTTGGAGAAACATCAGTACACACCGGCACTGCAAAGCATTTATCCAGTCTACAAAATTTCTCTGGCACTGCAATGGTATCACAGTCATTCAGAGCAGCTAAAACCTCCTTAAGTAACACGCGGAGGTGTTCAAGCTTAAATTTAAATGTAGAAATATTAGAATCAGGTATCTTTCCTGAGTCATTAACATCACCCACTGACTGAAGCGCTCCTTCCTCAGCTTCTGCATATTGTGAGGCAGTATCAGACATGGTTCTTAAAGCGTCAGTATGCTCTGCATTTTGTCTCACCCCAGAGCTATCTCGCTAACCTCTAAGTTCAGGTAGTCTGGCTAATACCGCTGACAGTGTATTATCCATGACTGCCGCCATGTCTTGTAAAATAAACGCTATGGGCGCCCTAGATGTACTTGGCGCCATTTGAGCGTGAGTCCCTTGGGCGGGAGTCAAAGGGTCTGACACGTGGGGAGAGTTAGTCGGCATAACTTTCCCCTCGTCAGATTCCTCTGGTGATAATTTTTTTAAAAACAGAATATGATCTTTATTGCATAAAATGAAATCAGTACATTTGGTACACATTCTAAGAGGGGGTTCCACCATGGCTTTTAAACATAATGAACAAGGAGTTTCTTCTATGTCAGACATGTTTATACAGACTAGCAATGAGACTAGCAAGCTTGGAAAACACTTTAAATCAAGTTAACAAGCAAATATAAAAAACGGTACTGTGCCTTTAAGAGAAACAAATTTTGTCAGAATTTGAAAAACAGTGAAAAAATGCAGTAAATCAAACGAAATTTTTACAGTGTATGTAATAGGCTAGCAGAGCATTGCATCCACTTGCAAATGGATGATTAACCCCTTAGTTCAAAAAACGGATCAAAAAAACGAAATAGAATTTTTTTTGTTTTTTTTTAACAGTCACCACCAACTTCCACAGCAAGCTGTGGTCCTACCTTCCCCAATAAACGACTTTGGAAAGCCTTTGAGCCCTTTAGAGATGTCCTATAGCATACAGGGGACTCCTGAGGGAAGCTGGATGTCACAGTTTGTAATTTTAACTGCACCAACTGTAACTTTTATACTATAACAGTGGAAAGCCTCAGTAAAACTGTTTCTAGTCAAAATTTAAGCCAGCCATGTGGAAAAAACTAGGCCCCAATAAAGTTTTATCACCAATGCATATATAAAAACGATTAAACATGCCAGCAAACGTTTATATTGCAATATCAGAAGGGTATTACCCCTGGGAGTAAGCATGATACCAGTCGTTATTAAATCACTGTATTCAGGCTTAACTTACATTAATCCGGTATCAGCAGCATTTTCTAGTGTTTTCCATCTCTAGAAAAAATTATAACTGCACATACCTGATAGCAGAATAAACTGCACGCCATTCTCTCGCTGAAGTTACCTCATCTGTGTAATCCCCTCAGACATATGTGAGAATAGCAATGGATCTTAGTTACAACCTGCTAAGATCATAGAAACCTCAGGCAGATTCTTCTTCTATTTACTGCCTGAGATAAAATAGCACAACTCCGGTACTATTTAAAAATAACAAACTTTTGATTGAAGAAAATAAACTAACTATATTTAACCACTCTCTCCTACAACATCCTAGCTTGTTGAGAGTTGCAAGAGAATGACTGGGTATGACAGTTAGGGGAGGAGCTATATTACAGCTCTGCTGTGGGTGTCCTCTTGCAACTTCCTGTTGGGAATGAGAATATCCCACAAGTAATGGATGATCCGTGGACTGGATACACCTTACAAGAGAAATAATGCATTTAGCGAAGAAAAATCCAAATGCTAATTACAGACTCAATGACACTTTACTGACACTTTACTGACTCTTACAGATGAGGAACAGGACTTGGAAATTATTATTTCAGATGATTTAAAATTTAGTAAACAATGTAGTAATGCAGTGAGTAAGGCTAGCAGAATGCTTGGATGTATTGGTAGAGGTATTTGCAGCAGAAATATTAAGGTTTTTATGCCACTTTATAGATCATTAGTTAGGCCTCATCTTGAGTATTGTGTGCAGTTCTGGAGGCCATATCTTCAGAAGGATATTCACAAACTTGAATCTGTGCAAAGGAGGGCTACCAAAATGGTACATGGTCTAAAAAATAAAACTTACCAGGATAGGCTCAATGACCTAAATATGTATAGCTTAGAGGAGAGAAGGGAAAGGTGACATGATAGCAACTTTCAAGTATGTTAAAGGGCTTAGTAAAACTGAGGCTGTGGGTATTTTACATAAAATGGAAAATTCAAGAACAAGGGGTCATGAACTCAAGCTAAAGGGTAGTAGATTGAGGAGTAATTTGAGGAAGCACTTCTTTACAGAAAGAGTGATTGATTTATGGAATAAACTTCCTCAAGAGGTAGTAGCAAGAAACACTGTGGGGGACTTTAAAAATGCATGGGACAAGCATAAGACTATCCTACAAACTAGATAAGTTTATACTGTTAGGTAATATCGGGCAGACTTGCTGGGCCTATTGCTCTTATCTGCCGTCAATATCTATGTTTCAGTTATCCACACCCGGAATGTGGATCGCTGACTACGGAATCTGAGATACTTCTTTCATCGCCAAGGAACTTCTCGTTCCCCCCGATATTGTCTGATTGGAACCGGATAAACTGGGACGAACCCAAAAGTGGCAAAGCCTTCAAGGCCTTGAAGATTGCCCGTAGATCCAAATTATTGATCGGGAGGGAGGACTCCTTCTGAGTCCACAACTCCTGTGCCTTCCTGGCACCCCAAACACCTCCCCATCTGGATAGACTTGCGTCTGTAGTCACAATCACCCAGGATGGTCTTAAGAAGCATGCCCCTCAGATGATCTGGACAGAGCCACCAAGAGAGAGATTCTCTCAACCGGCTGTCTAATACAATCTGTTGAATGATCGCCGTTCCACTGCCTCAGCATGCACAGTTGTAAAGGTCTGAGATGAAACCTGGCAAAAGGAATGATGTCCATGCAGGACACCATGAGACCAATCACCTCAATACACTAAGCCACAGAGGGACTCAAGAAGGTCCGGAGGGCAAGACTTGCCGACGTTAGCTTGCAACGTCTCTGGTCTGTTAGGAATATCCTCATAGATATGGAGTCTATTATAGTACCCAGGAATTCCACCCTGGTACTTGGGATAAGAGAACTCTTTTCCAAGTTTATCTTCCATCTATGTGATCAAAGAAGACTGAGAAGGACTCCGAGAATTCTTCCGCAAGACAAAAAACATAATTTATGCTTACCTGATAAATTCCTTTCTTCTGTTGTGTGATCAGTCCACGGGTCATCATTACTTCTGGGATATTATCTGCTCCCCTACAGGAAGTGCAAGAGGATTCACCCAGCAGAGTTGCTATATAGCTCCTCCCCTCTACGTCACCTCCAGTCATTCGACCAAAGACCAACGAGAAAGGAGAAGCCAAGGGTGTAGTGGTGACTGAATTATAATTTAAAAAATATGTACCTGCCTTAAAAAACAGGGCGGGCCGTGGACTGATCACACAACAGAAGAAAGGAATTTATCAGGTAAGCATAAATTATGTTTTCTTCTGTTATGTGTGATCAGTCCACGGGTCATCATTACTTCTGGGATACCAATACCAAAGCAAAAGTACACGGATGACGGGAGGGATAGGCAGGCTCATTATACAGAAGGAACCACTGCCTGAAGAACCTTTCTCCCAAAAATAGCCTCCGAAGAAGCAAAAGTGTCAAATTTGTAAAATTTGGAAAAAGTATGAAGCGAAGACCAAGTTGCAGCCTTGCAAATCTGTTCAACAGAGGCCTCATTCTTAAAGGCCCAAGTGGAAGCCACAGCTCTAGTGGAGTGAGCTGTAATTCTTTCAGGAGGCTGCTGTCCAGCAGTCTCATAGGCTAAACGTATTATGCTACGAAGCCAAAAAGAGAGAGAGGTAGCAGAAGCTTTTTGACCTCTCCTCTGTCCAGAATAAACGACAAACAGGGAAGAAGTTTGGCGAAAATCTTTAGTTGCCTGCAAGTAGAACTTGAGGGCACGAACTACATCCAGATTGTGTAGAAGACGTTCCTTCTTTGAAGAAGGATTTGGACACAAGGAGGGAACAACAATCTCTTGATTGATATTCCTGTTAGAGACAACCTTAGGTAAGAACCCAGGTTTAGTACGCAGAACTACCTTGTCTGAGTGAAAGATCAGATAAGGAGAATCACAATGTAGGGCTGATAACTCAGAGACTCTTCGAGCCGAGGAAATAGCCATTAAAAATAGAACTTTCCAAGATAACAATCTTATATCAATGGAATGAAGGGGTTCAAACGGAACACCCTGTAAAACGTTAAGAACTAAGTTTAAACTCCATGGCGGAGCAACAGTTTTAAACACAGGCTTGATCCTAGCTAAAGCCTGACAAAAGGCCTGGATGTCTGAATTTTCTGACAGACGCCTGTGTAACAAGATGGACAGAGCTGAGATCTGTCCCTTTAATGAGCTAGCCGATAAACCCTTTTCTAAACCTTCTTGTAGAAAAGACAATATCCTAGGAATCCTAACCTTACTCCAGGAGTAATCTTTGGATTCACACCAGTATAGGTATTTACGCCATATTTTATGGTAAATCTTTCTGGTAACAGGCTTCCTAGCCTGTATCAGGGTATCAATAACCGACTCAGAAAACCCACGTTTTGATAAAATCAAGCGTTCAATTTCCAAGCAGTCAGCTTCAGAGAAGTTAGACTTTGATGTTTGAATGGACCCTGAATCAGAAGGTCCTGTCTTAGAGGTAGAGACCACGGCGGACAGGATGACATGTCCACTAGATCTGCATACCAAGTCCTGCGCGGCCATGCAGGCGCTATTAGAATCACTGATGCTCTCTCCTGTTTGATTTTGGCAATCAATCGAGGAAGCAGCGGGAAGGGTGGAAACACATAAGCCATCCTGAAGTTCCAAGGTGCTGTCAAAGCATCTATCAGAACCGCTCCCGGATCCCTGGATCTGGATCCGTAGCGAGGAAGTTTGGCGTTCTGGCGAGACGCCATGAGATCTATCTCTGGTTTGCCCCAACGTCGAAGTATTTGGGCAAAGACCTCCGGATGAAGTTCCCACTCCCCCGGATGAAGAGTCTGGCGACTCAAGAAATCCGCCTCCCAGTTCTCCACTCCCGGGATGTGGATTGCTGACAGGTGGCAAGAGTGAGACTCTGCCCAGCGAATTATCTTTGATACTTCTATCATTGCTAGGGAGCTTCTTGTCCCTCCCTGATGGTTGATGTAAGCTACAGTCGTGATGTTGTCCGACTGAAACCTGATGAACCCCCGAGTCTTTAACTGGGGCCAAGCTAGAAGGGCATTGAGAACTGCTCTCAATTCCAGAATGTTTATTGGCAGGAGACTTTCCTCCTGACTCCATTGTCCCTGAGCCTTCAGAGAATTCCAGACAGCGCCCCAACCTAGAAGGCTGGCGTCTGTTGTTACAATTGTCCAGTCCGGCCTGCTGAAAGGCATCCCCCTGGACAGATGTGGCCGAGAAAGCCACCATAGAAGAGAGTTTCTGGTCTCTTGATCCAGATTCAGAGTGGGGGACAAATCTGAGTAATCCCCATTCCACTGACTCAGCATGCACAATTGCAGCGGTCTGAGATGTAGGCGTGCAAAGGGAACTATGTCCATTGCTGCTACCATTAAGCCGATCACCTCCATGCATTGAGCTACTGACGGGAGTTGAATGGAATGAAGGACACGGCATGCATTTAGAAGCTTTGTTAATCTGTCTTCTGTCAGATAAATCTTCATTTCTACGGAATCTATAAGAGTCCCCAAGAATGGAACCCTTGTGAGAGGCAAGAGAGAACTCTTCTTTTCGTTCACTTTCCATCCATGCGACCTTAGAAATGCCAGAACTAACTCTGTATGAGACTTGGCAGTTTGAAAGCTTGAAGCTTGTATCAGAATGTCGTCTAGGTACGGAGCTACCGAAATTCCTCGCGGTCTCAGAACCGCCAGAAGGGCACCCAGAACCTTTGTGAAGATTCTTGGAGCCGTAGCCAATCCGAATGGAAGAGCTACAAACTGGTAATGCCTGTCTAAGAAGGCAAACCTTAGATACCGGTAATGATCTTTGTGAATCGGTATGTGAAGGTAAGCATCCTTTAAATCCACTGTGGTCATGTACTGACCCTTTTGGATCATGGGTAAGATTGTCCGAATAGTTTCCATTTTGAACGATGGAACTCTTAGGAATTTGTTTAGGATCTTTAAATCCAAGATTGGCCTGAAAGTTCCCTCTTTTTTGGGAACCACAAACAGGTTTGAGTAAAACCCTTGTCCTTGTTCCGACCGCGGAACCGGATGGATCACTCCCATTAATAATAGATCTTGTACACAGCGTAGAAACGCGTCTTTCTTTATTTGGTTTGTTGACAACCTTGACAGATGAAATCTCCCTCGTGGGGGAGATAATTTGAAGTCTAGAAGGTATCCCTGAGATATGATCTCTAGCGCCCAGGGATCCTGGACATCTCTTGCCCAAGCCTGGGCGAAGAGAGAGAGTCTGCCCCCCACTAGATCCGGTCCCGGATCGGGGGCCCTCGGTTCATGCTGTCTTAGGGGCAGCAGCAGGTTTTCTGGCCTGCTTGCCCTTATTCCAGGACTGGTTAGGTTTCCAGCCTTGTCTGTAACGAGCAACAGCTCCTTCCTGTTTTGGTGCAGTGGAAGTTGATGCTGCACCTGCTTTGAAATTCCGAAAGGGACGAAAATTAGACTGTCTAGCCTTAGCTTTGGCTTTGTCTTGAGGTAGAGCGTGGCCCTTACCTCCTGTAATGTCAGCGATAATTTCTTTCAAACCGGGCCCAAATAAAGTTTGCCCCTTGAAAGGTATATTAAGTAATTTGGACTTAGAAGTTACATCAGCCGACCAGGATTTTAGCCACAGCGCCCTACGTGCCTGAATGGCGAATCCTGAATTCTTAGCCGTAAGTTTGGTTAAATGTACTACGGCCTCCGAAACGAATGAATTAGCTAGTTTAAGGACTCTAAGCCTGTCCGTAATGTCGTCCAGCGTAGCGGAACTAAGGTTCTCTTCCAGAGACTCAATCCAAAATGCTGCCGCAGCCGTAATCGGCGCGATGCATGCAAGGGGTTGCAATATCAAACCTTGTTGAACAAACATTTTCTTAAGGTAACCCTCTAATTTTTTATCCATAGGATCTGAAAAAGCACAGCTATCCTCCACCGGGATAGTGGTGCGCTTAGCTAAAGTAGAAACTGCTCCCTCCACCTTAGGGACCGTTTGCCATAAGTCCCGTGTGGTGGCGTCTATTGGAAACATCTTTCTAAATATTGGAGGGGGTGAGAACGGCACACCGGGTCTATCCCACTCCTTAGTAACAATTTCAGTTAATCTCTTAGGTATAGGAAAAACGTCAGTACTCGCCGGTACCGCAAAGTATTTATCCAACCTACACATTTTCTCTGGTATTGCAACAGTGTTACAATCGTTAAGAGCCGCTAAGACCTCCCCTAGTAATACACGGAGGTTTTCCAATTTAAATTTAAAATTTGAAATATCTGAATCCAATCTGCTTGGATCAGAACCGTCACCTACAGAATGAAGCTCTCCGTCCTCATGCTCTGCAAGCTGTGACGCAGTATCAGACATGGCCCTAGAATTATCAGCGCACTCTGTTCTCACCCCAGAGTGATCACGCTTGCCTCTTAGTTCTGGTAACTTAGCCAAAACTTCAGTCATAACAGTAGCCATATCTTGTAATGTTATCTGTAATGGCTGCCCAGATGTACTAGGCGCCATAATATCACGCACCTCCCGGGCGGGAGACGCAGGTACTGACACGTGAGGCGAGTTAGACGGCATAACTCTCCCCTCGCTGTTTGGTGAAATTTGTTCAATTTGTACAGATTGGCTTTTATTTAAAGTAGCATCAATACAGTTAGTACATAAATTTCTATTGGGCTCCACCTTGGCATTGGAACAAATGACACAGGTATCTTCCTCTGAATCAGACATGTTTAACACACTAGCAATAAACATGCAACTTGGTTACAATCTTATTTAACAAAAACGTACTGTGCCTCAAAGAAGCACTAAACGATTAAATGACAGTTGAAATAATGAACTGAAAAACAGTTATAGCATCACTCTTTAAAAACAACATAACTTGTTAGCAAAGGTTTGTTCCCATTAGTAAAGCAACACTAATTAAATTTTAAACATAAAAATCACAGAGCAACGTTTTAAAACACAGTCACTATATAAATCTCACAGCTCTGCTGAGAGAATCTACTTCCCTTCAAAGAAGTTTGAAGACCCCTGAGTTCTGTTAGAGATGAACCGGATCATGCAGAAAATATAAGTGTAACTGACTGGAAATTTTTGATGCGTAGCAAAGAGCGCCAAAAACGGCCCCTCCCCCTCACACACAGCAGTGAGAGAGAAACGAAACTGTCATAATCAAAACAAGCAAACTGCCAAGTGGAAAAATAATGCCCAAATATTTATTCACTCAGTACCTCAGAAATGCAAACGATTCTACATTCCAGCAAAAACGTTTAACATGAATTAAATACCTATTAAAAGGTTTAATGTATTTTTACAGAGTAATTCCGGTGAAATACCATCCCCAGAACACTGAAGTGTAGAGTATACATACATGTCATTATAACGGTATAGCAGGATTTTCTCATCAATTCCATTCAGAAAATAAAAACTGCTACATACCTCAATGCAGATTCAACTGCCCGCTGTCCCCTGATCTGAAGCTTTTACCTCCCTCAGATGGCCGAGAAACAGCAATATGATCTTAACTACTCCGGTTAAAATCATAAGAAAAACTCTGGTAGATTCTTCTTCAAACTCTGCCAGAGAAGTAATAACACGCTCCGGTGCTATTGTAAAATAACAAACTTTTGATTGAAGTTATAAAAACTAAGTATAATCACCATAGTCCTCTCACACCTCCTATCTAGTCTTTGGGTGCAAGAGAATGACTGGAGGTGACGTAGAGGGGAGGAGCTATATAGCAACTCTGCTGGGTGAATCCTCTTGCACTTCCTGTAGGGGAGCAGATAATATCCCAGAAGTAATGATGACCCGTGGACTGATCACACATAACAGAAGAAATATGGTGCTTGCACCAGAATATCATCCAAGTATAGGGCTACTGCAATACCCTGAGTTCTGTCAATGGCTAGAAAAGCCCCCAGAACCTTTGTAAAGATTCTTGGAGCAGTAGCTAGACCAAACGGAAGGGCAATGAACTGGAAGGGCCGGTCCAGGAATGCAAACCTCAGGAACTGAAAGTGTTCCCTGTGGATTGGAACATGAAGGTAAGCGTCCTTCAGATCTATAGTGGTCATAAACTGACTGTCATGAGCGCTTCCGTTCATCGCCGTGTCGCCGCGGCTCCCGGAACTCCTCTGTGTCTCTGACGTCATGTTGCTTAGCAACATGACGCTTTCTCTCACACCCCTCTGATGACGGTTACGCTCCTGCCCTTTAAATCTCGGCGGGAGATCTGAATCTGGGCCCGTTTGTTTGTTTCCCTGGATTGTGAGTACCATATCAGTTTTATTCTTCTGTGTACCGACTTCTGCCTGCCTGACCAAGCCTCTTGCCTAATCCCTACTTGCTGATATTTGGACATTGACTTCTGCCTGCCTGACCTTGCCTGTAGCTATTACCCTTTTGCTGACACTTGGATGCCGACTTCTGCTTGCCTGACCCTGTCTTTTGCCTATACCTTTTGCTGATATTTGGATGCCGACTTCTGCCTGCCTGACCTTGCTTTGGCCTTTACCTTTAAACCTATTCTTTGTTAAACAAGACCTGCTTAAAAGGGACATTTACTTTTACAAGCTGCAAAAGAGAACTTTGCCTTTCTGTTTGTTATACACCTGCTTAAAAGGGACATTTACTTTTACAAGCTGCAAAAGAGAACTTTGCCTTTCTGTTTGTTATAAACCTGCTTAAAGGGACATTATACTTTTACAAGCTGCAAAAGAGAACTTTGCCTTTCTGTTTGTTATACACCTGCTTAAAAGGGACATTTACTTTTACAAGCTGCAAAAGAGAACTTTGCCTTTCTGTTTGTTATAAACCTGCTTAAAGGGACATTATACTTTTACAAGCTGCAAAAGAGAACTTTTCCTTTGTTTTACAAGCCTGCTAAAGAGGACCTTTTTCAGAAGTTTCAAAGTAAGAGCATTTCCTTTTTGTTCTTTGTACTACTTAAAGGGACGTTTTATCCTTTGTGGCTTTCCTGCATTCTGGAACAATATTCATTTTTGTTATCTTCTAATCTGCTTCCTGAGTGGGTCACGTCCTGGATATTTCTCAGTGTGCTAGCGTGTGCTTTCAATTCACGCTAGCAGTTGGGTTACATCCCGGATTGATTCCAGAGCGGCTGACATTACAAACGGGCCATAAAAATGGACCCCACTGAATTATCTATGGCCGTGGCTCACCAGGGACAGCTCTTGGGTTCTCATGCCACTCACTTGCAGTCTCTGGACACTAAACTTGATCAAATTACTGCTCTATTACAAAATTTGGTTGCTACCGCACCTCCCAATCCTAATCCCAATCCAAATCCGATTGAGGCATTACCTCCTCCGATTCCTAACAATCAGTCTCAGGTACAACTAAGTCCCAGGATTCCTCTTCCGGATAAATATGATGGGAATCCTGAAGAATGTAGAGGCTTTTTGAATCAATGCCGTCTTCATTTCCGAAATAGCCCTACTCTCTTTGCTACTGCCTCTTCTAGAATCACGTTTCTTATTTCCTTAATGAAAGGAAAAGCCTTGGCTTGGGTGTCACCTTTGCTAGAAAAGAATGATCCTATACTGTTGGATGTTGATACATTTCTATCTACATTCTCAAACGTATTCGATAAACCTGGAAGGTCATCCGCTGCTGAAGCAACTCTCCTGGATTTACGTCAAGGAAATCAACCAGTCTCTCAATATGCAATTGAGTTCCGCACCCTTGCCTCTGAAACCACTTGGAATCAGGGAGCACTCAGAGCCGCTTTCCGTAAAGGACTTTCTGAGCGTCTCAAGGATGAATTGGTGTATCGTGAACTTCCAGAGTCCTTAGAAGCCTTAATAAATCTCTGTATCTGTCTCGACGCCAGGTTTCGTGAACGCCAACAAGAAAAGGATAGAACACAGAGGACTGCCACTCGAACTCCTTTTCGTTTAGCTCCTCGTTTTTCTAGTCCAGTCACTCCAGCCTCTCCTACTACTGATCAGGCTGAACCCATGGAAGTAGGAAGTATAAAATTAACTGAGACTGAACGCTTAAGAAGACGGACTCTTGGCTTATGTCTGTACTGTGGCCTTAAAGGACATTTATTAAGGGATTGTCCTACTAGGCCAGTAAAAGCCAGGGCTTAACTCTAGTCCAGGGAACTGAGTTAAGCCAAAATAGTGGTCATTCCCTATACAAGAAACTCTTTGTTCCAGTAACTCTTCTAATTGGACAAAAGAAGATCTATACCCAAGCCCTAATTGATTCTGGTGCTGGAGGTGTGTTCATTGACTCTACATTTGTTTCTACTCATTCTATACCCTTACTAAAGAAGGAGTATTCCATTTCAGTCTCTACGGTCAGTGGAGATCCTTTGGGTTCTGGATACATTCAGTTTTCTACTCAACCCTTAATCCTCACCGTAGGAATACTTCATTCTGAGACAATTTGTTTCGATGTCATTCCCACTCCGCAATTTCCCATTATCTTGGGATTACCCTGGCTCCAGATTCACAATCCCATTTTTTCTTGGACTTTCGGTGAACTCACTTCCTGGGGATCTACATGCCAGACTAAATGTCTTCAAGAGATTACTAAGTTACCACTCACTATTGCTCTCACAGTTGAAACTCCGGAATCCTTACCTATGCATTACCATGACTTTGTGGATGTCTTCTCCAAAAAAGAAGCGGAACGTCTTCCTCCTCATCGCCCTTTTGATTGTCCCATTGACCTCCTTCCTGGGGCTGCCTATCCTCGAGGCAAAACATATCCACTTTCTAAACCAGAAAACATGGCTCTGGAAGAATATATAAAAGACAATCTGGCTAGAGGATTTATTCGACCCTCCTCTTCCCCTGTAGGGGCTGGTTTCTTTTTTGTGGGAAAAAAGGATGGCGGATTAAGACCCTGTATTGATTATCGTGGATTGAATCAGATTACCATCAAGAACAGTTATCCTCTGCCCCTTATTCCTGAACTTTTTACTTATCTTCAGGGAGCCACCATTTTCACCAAACTCGACCTACGTGGTGCATACAACTTGATCCGTATACGCAAAGGAGATGAGTGGAAGACTGCCTTTAACACTCGATTTGGGCATTATGAATATTTGGTCATGCCCTTTGGGCTATGCAATGCTCCGGCGGTTTTCCAGCATTTTGTAAATGAGATCTTTCGTGATTTTTTGAATATTTTTGTTATCATATACCTGGACGACATCTTAATTTTTTCTCAGAACCACCAAGATCATGTGCACCACGTCAAGAAAGTACTTCAACGTCTAAGAGAATTCCATCTGTTTGCTAAACTGGAGAAATGTTCTTTCCATCAAAAAATCATACCCTTTCTGGGTTATGTAATATCGGCATCTGGATTCGAAATGGACCCTACTAAACTTTCTGCCATTTTGGATTGGCCTAGACCTGATTCTTTGAAGGCTTTACAACGTTTCCTAGGCTTCGCCAATTATTACAGAAAGTTCATCAAGAATTTTGCTACTATTACTTCTCCTCTTACTTCTCTCACAAGAAAAGGACAAAACTGTAAAGTATGGCCGTCTGAGGCTATAGAAGCTTTTGAATCTCTCAAAGAAGCTTTTTCCTCAGCTCCTATCCTTCGTCATCCAAATCCTGAGTTTCAATTTATTCTGGAGGTGGATGCTTCCTCTGTTGCTGCTGGAGCGGTTCTGTCTCAACGAATACCAGAGACTGGAAGGATTCATCCTGTTGCTTTTTTCTCTAAAAAATTCACTCCTTCCGAATTTAACTATGACGTAGGGAATAAAGAGTTGCTTGCCATCAAGATGGCATTGGATGAATGGAGACATTGGCTGGAAGGTACTTCTTTGCCATTTACTATACTTACTGATCATAAGAACCTTCTGTATCTCCAAACAGCCAAACGACTAAATTCCAGGCAAGCACGCTGGTCCTTATTCTTCTCTCGGTTTCACTATAATTTGTCTTACATACCTGGTTCAAAAAATATTAAAGCAGACGCACTTTCCAGACAATTTCAAGATACCCCAGTTCCTGAGTCTGGTACCATTCTCCAACCTCATGAAGTCATTGCCCAGTTAACAACTTCTTGGTTACAAGAATTACAGTCCGCTCAAGAGCGTCTTCCTTTGTCCTGTAAACCTCCCAATGGTTTACTCTTTGTTCCTGAACGCCTTCGTTCCAAGATTTTATTTTGGGCTCATGATAGTCCCCTTTCTGGACATCCTGGCATCAGTATTACCACTCGAAACCTCAAACAACATGTCTGGTGGCCTACACTCTCTCAAGATGTGAAGGATTACGTCTCAGTATGCACACAATGTGCCATGAACAAAACTCCACGCCAACTTCCTTCAGGATTACTCCAACCATTGCCTATACCTCACCAGCCTTGGACTCATGTATCCATGGACTTTATTACCGATCTTCCCTTGTCCACTGGGAACAATACTATCTGGGTGGTGGTCGACAGGTTCACTAAGACGGCTCATTTTGTACCCTTGCCAGGATTACCATCTGCCAAAAGACTCTCTGAACTTTTTATTCTACATATTGTAAGAATCCATGGATTTCCTCTTGATATTGTTTCAGATAGAGGGGTACAATTCGTTTCTCGATTTTGGAGGTCACTTTGTAAACATTTTGGTACTACTATATCTCTCTCTACTTCTCACCACCCACAATCGAATGGTCAGACTGAAAGAGTAAACCAGTGTCTTGAAACATATCTTAGACATTATGTGGATCATTATCATTCTAACTGGACTTCTTACCTTCCTTTGGCTGAATTGGCCCATAATGCCCGGTACAATTCCTCCCTTCAGACTTCTCCTTTTCATGCAGCTTACGGATATCAGCCTAGGACGTTCCCTTTGCATACTTCCTCCACAGTGAATCCTGCTTCTGATCTTACAGCCCGAAGATTAACTCGACATTGGCAGAAGATACATCGTATTCTTTCTGTAACTTCTAGACGTTACAAGTTCTTTTCGGATCTTCGACGGAAAAAGGCTCCCAAATATCGCCCTGGTGATAAAGTTTGGATTTCCTCTCGATTTCTTCGCCTGAAACAACCTTCTAACAAATTGGGACCACGATATGTGGGTCCTTTCCGAATACTGGGTCAGGTATGTTCCACTGCTTATCGGGTAGCTTTACCCAAGTCTCTCAAAGTCCATCCGGTATTCCATGTTTCTCTTTTAAAACCTGTGATGATTAACAGGTATTCTAAGCCTTTTTCTAAACCTCCACCGTTATTGGTGCATGGACATCCTGAGTTTGAGATCAGCCATATTCTAGATTCCAAATTGCGGGGCAAGAAATTGTATTATCTCATTCATTGGAAGGGTTATCCAGTCACGGAACGTTCTTGGGAACCTGCTCATCAAGTAAATGCTCCAATATTGGTCAAGACCTTCCACAAGACTCATCCTGATAGACCTGGTCCTGTCCCCCGGAGGGGCCCTTGAGGAGGGGGTGCTGTCATGAGCGCTTCCGTTCATCGCCGTGTCGCCGCGGCTCCCGGAACTCCTCTGTGTCTCTGACGTCATGTTGCTTAGCAACATGACGCTTTCTCTCACACCCCTCTGATGACGGTTACGCTCCTGCCCTTTAAATCTCGGCGGGAGATCTGAATCTGGGCCCGTTTGTTTGTTTCCCTGGATTGTGAGTACCATATCAGTTTTATTCTTCTGTGTACCGACTTCTGCCTGCCTGACCAAGCCTCTTGCCTAATCCCTACTTGCTGATATTTGGACATTGACTTCTGCCTGCCTGACCTTGCCTGTAGCTATTACCCTTTTGCTGACACTTGGATGCCGACTTCTGCTTGCCTGACCCTGTCTTTTGCCTATACCTTTTGCTGATATTTGGATGCCGACTTCTGCCTGCCTGACCTTGCTTTGGCCTTTACCTTTAAACCTATTCTTTGTTAAACAAGACCTGCTTAAAAGGGACATTTACTTTTACAAGCTGCAAAAGAGAACTTTGCCTTTCTGTTTGTTATACACCTGCTTAAAAGGGACATTTACTTTTACAAGCTGCAAAAGAGAACTTTGCCTTTCTGTTTGTTATAAACCTGCTTAAAGGGACATTATACTTTTACAAGCTGCAAAAGAGAACTTTGCCTTTCTGTTTGTTATACACCTGCTTAAAAGGGACATTTACTTTTACAAGCTGCAAAAGAGAACTTTGCCTTTCTGTTTGTTATAAACCTGCTTAAAGGGACATTATACTTTTACAAGCTGCAAAAGAGAACTTTTCCTTTGTTTTACAAGCCTGCTAAAGAGGACCTTTTTCAGAAGTTTCAAAGTAAGAGCATTTCCTTTTTGTTCTTTGTACTACTTAAAGGGACGTTTTATCCTTTGTGGCTTTCCTGCATTCTGGAACAATATTCATTTTTGTTATCTTCTAATCTGCTTCCTGAGTGGGTCACGTCCTGGATATTTCTCAGTGTGCTAGCGTGTGCTTTCAATTCACGCTAGCAGTTGGGTTACATCCCGGATTGATTCCAGAGCGGCTGACACTGACCTTCCTGAATTAAAGGGACACTGAGAAATTTGTTCCAGAATTGGACGGAAAGTTCCCTCCTTCTTTGGGACCACGAAAAGGTTTGAATAAAACCCCAAACCTCTTTCTTTGATAGGCACCGGGACAACAGGGATAGATCCCAAACGCACTCTAGAAAGGCATCCCTCTTTTCTGGTCTGGTAGACAGATTCAAGAGAAGGAATCTGCCCCTTGAGAGATGAGATTTGAAGCCTATCTTGTATCCCTGAGATACCTTCTCCAGGACCCACGGATCGTGTACGTCCTTGAACCAGGCGTCTGCCCACCACATGATCTAATCCCGGATTGGGGGCCGCCCCTTCATGCCGATTTGTTTTCGGCGGGCTTCTTATTCTGCTTGGATTTATTCCAGGACTGAGCCGGCTTCCAAGTACTCTTGGGTTGCTCGGGCTTGGTGGAGGATTGTTGTAGTTGGGATTTGTCAGAACGAAAGGAATGAAAATTAGAAGATTGTCATCTCTTAGACTTGTTCTTATCTTGCGGTAGGAAGGCACCCTTGCCTCCTGTAACCATAGAAATAATAGAGACCAGGCCTGGACCAAATAAAATCTTTCCCTTGAAGGGAAGAGAAAGGAGTCTGGACTTAAAGTCATACCCGCAGACCAAGACTTCAACCAGAGCACCCGGCGGGCTAGGACCGCAAAGCCAGAGGCTTTTGCATTTAGGCAAATAATTTGCAGGTTCGCATCACAGATAAAAGAATTAGCAATTCTCATAGCTCTAATTCTGTCTTGAAAATCCTCAAGGAGAGACTCCACATCAATGAGTTCCGACAAAGAGTCACACCAGTAGGTAACCAACCTGATGACAATACTCTGTCACCCCTCAAGGGGGCGCTAATATACACAGAATATATATAGTGCTAGATCACTCCTATAATGTCAACAGATTACAAAATACAACAAAAATACAGTGTATATATAGTGTGATAAAATATACAAAATGATATAACTTATCAGTCCATAGGTGAATCAATCACTGAAAAAAGTGTTGTCCATTTGGACTTGCTTCCTTTTTATTCTTGAATTCACGGCAGCTCCTTCCCAAATAGAAGAGGTTAACAGGAATCTGTGATGGTATAAAACAAACACACAGAAGGGCGCCTCCTAGTGTAATAAAGTACAGATGGTGTACAAATATGTGATAACAGATGTTCAGGTACTCACAAGTGTGGCAGCACTCACTCGTGAATACTTAGAGAAAAATTGGAGGTACAGACACGAGTATGATGCGAAATTAGAATGAATTTATTAACAGGTAGTGCAAAGGCACTACATGAGTGAAAAAATACAAATTAAATGTATACACATATCATGGAGGGGATAAACGCCCCGGGGTAAAATACTGAAAACAGTGAAAACATGAGCAGGAAACAACAGGTTACCTGAGGAACAGCAAGCTAGCTGAGAAACTAGTTGCATTTTAATACACAGTGATATATGTATACACTGCTTTTAAAGACCATTGTTTTAATAAAAGTGATTTTAAAACTTATCACTTGACTGAGAGCCTGTCCATGTTTGTTTGCGGTTGGAGACTACAGCCTAGACTGAGACCTGTGGGAAAAGAACAGTGAGCTGGGACACTGTGAGATTCCAGTATGCACTACTAAGCACGAGTGAGTGCTGCCACACTTGTGAGTACCTGAACATCTGTTATCACATATTTGTACACCATCTTTACTTTATTACACTAGGAGGCGCCCTTCTGTGTGTTTGTTTTATACCATCACAGATTCCAGTCACACCAGTAGGTAGATGCTCCGGCAACTGCAGCCACCAGTTGAAACAAAAATTGCGTATGTTGAAACATCTTTCTCAGAAAGGTTTCCATTTTCTTATCCGTCGGCTCTCTGAACGAAGAGCTATCCTCAAGAGGTATAGTAGTATGTTTAGCAAGCATAGAGAGAGCACCATCCACCTTAGGAACGGAGCCCCACAAATCCAGTTGAGAGTCCGGGACCGGGAACAGCTTTTTAAAGGTAGATGAGGGGGAAAGGGAAGAACCATTCTTTCTTAATAATGTTCGCCATCTTAACCTGGCACAGGAAAAGTCAAAGGAACTTTCCTGTCTTTGTAAACTCTATCTAATTTAGGTATCATACGTTCTTCAGGCAGCACAGCCTCTGGAACCTCTAACGTATACAGAACGCAAGTGCTCAATTTTTAATTCTAAAGGACGGTTCTTCTGCAGCAGGAGGCTTAAACGCTAAGGACTCCGACCCAGAAAGTTTACCCTCTGAAGCTACAGAGGTTAACTCATCATCGGATAACTGGGACATAATAGCTAAATCCGATAAATATTTAGATGACTCCGGGTCAGGAGAGCTATGTTTTACCTTTCTCTTGCGTTTGTAGGAGTGAGGTAATGCACTGAGGGAAGCAGACACCGCCGTTTGTAACTGCGCGGCAAAGTCCGCAGGAAGAAGACCCCTTTGGATTGGAGGATTAGATGTGCTACGGGGAACTGCATGTGGAGTGGATAATGTAGCAAGGGTAGTAATCTCAAGGGACGCAGAGTCCTGAGAGGTAGACGGCTCAGAGGGATTAAGAGCCTTAGCAGGCTTGTCTCACTTCTTAGACTTTATAACGGTGTTAAGGCATGTGGAACATAATTGATTGGACAGGAAAACCACAGCCACCTCACAATATAAACAGGTATGATTTAGTACAAAAGTAGAACCTTCTAACATGTCAGAGTCCTTCATAGCTCAGGTTATACCCACAGAAGGACACAAATAAAAACATTTTTTTATTATAGAAATCTGCACCTTTATACTCCCAATGGCTGGGGCACTCACCACCTCCTAGACCCAGACAGTTGACAGAGGAAATGCTCTCCTCAAGTTCAAGTCTCAGCTGGAATGGAGGAAATGAACATAGACCCACATGGAGTGTAAGACAGTACTTCCCTGTTATGCTATTCCCTGTTATGCTATGCAACACTTTCAAAAACTAAAGTGAAACCTGTTTGTTCCAGCCAAAAACACACAGTCTATCAGCCCAGTAAAAAAATCACACAAAGCAGCATGTAAATAATTAATACACTGATTAATTAACCCCAACTGTTCAATAAACCCCCTTCAGAGGATATTAACCCTGGATCCTATCAAGGTATAAAGGAGCCACACTGTGACCCTGTTATAGCGTTTTATGTGTAAAAATTGAAACAATCTTACCTCCAGGATCTATGCTGTGGAACAGAAAACAGCCTCTCAAGTGGCACAGTCTTATAGCAGCGCTCCTGACATGTACTCTGAATGAGAGAAACAGGCAGTGAAACTCATCAACACTGATTGCTTAGGAGCTGTTAGCAGTAGTCTGGATGGTTTCGCAGTAAAACTGTGCCTGCATCTCCAGACTCTAACTTTCATCAATACTCTCACTGAGAGGTTGACATGACTAATTAAAACTCTAGTCCTATCTCGAAGGGCAGATACACTTTTTCAGGACTCTCCAAATCTTTTGACACTTCTCTGCCACCTCCTGTGACGAAAGGCAAAGAATGACTGGGGTAATGAGGAAGTGGGAGGGATATTTAAGCCTTTGGCTAGAATGTCTTTGCCTCGTCCTGGTGGTCAGGTGTTGTATTTCCCAAGAGTAAGGAATGAACCCGTGGACTCTCCCTATCTTAGGAAGGAAAAGTGCTACATTTTTTAGCATTATTTTGGATTGTGCTCGAACACAACTTGTAATACAAGCACAATAATCAGATTAATAGTGCTCCCTGACCTTGCCATTAAGTATAGTTTTTTTATGCATTAACATGCTTTGGTTTAAAATATTTAACCATCCACTTATAATACCACATATTATGGGTTATAGTTTGTGCAAAAGATAACACACCCTACGCTATCAATTAAGCTCCACTTATACTCTAACCTTATGGGGTAGATTTATTAAATGTTGGGCAGACATGATCCGCTGTAGTGGATCATGTCCGCCCGACATCGATAAATGCCGACAAGGGGGTGTCAATCATCCCAATCTGATCTGATCAGGATGACAGCTGTCCGTCACCTCAGAGGTGGCGGATGAGTTAAGGAGCAGGGGTCTTACTTCAGGGGTAGATTGCAGCATCCACTGCTTGATAAATTTACCCCTATGTGTTTAATAGTGCAAAGCAGTTAAAGTGCCCCTTGTGAACTACAAGCATATAAACTCCCGAGCCACCATTAACCAGCCTTGTCCTGTTTGGAAGCTGGAATGCTTATGGCTCCTGAGCAGGATTTTCCTATATGTTCAACTCCTTTTCAGGGGTTAAATATATAGGGTTAGGATACAAGTGTTAAGCGGGACTCGATAAGCAATATTGCGACCTTGTGTTTAGCTGTAATTTTCCTCTTACTCATTTACTGTACCCACAGTTTTTCTCGCCATTAAATGGACTTTCTAAAGATACCATTATTTTCATCATATCTTATAATTTACTATAAAAAAATATATAAAATATGATGAAATCTATTAAACATCTACAACCACCAAAAAACACCCATTCTAAATAGTTTCTAAATGTTGTCCTGAATTTAGAAATACCCAATGTTTACATGTTCTTTGCTTTTTTTGCAAGTTATAGGGCAATAAGTACACGTAGCACTTTGCTATTTCTAAACCATTTTTTTTCTCTCCAAAATTAGCGATAGTTACATTGGAACACTGATAACTGTCAGGAATCCTTGAATAACCCTTCACATGTATATATTTCTTTTTAGTAGACAACCCAAAGTATTGACTTGTGCCCATTTTGGTATATTTCATGCCACCATTTCACCGCCAAAGGCAATCAAAAAAAAAAGTTCACTTTTCACAAACGTTAGGTTCCTCACTGAAATTATTTACAAACAGCTTGTACAATTAAGGCAAAACTAGTTCTAAATGCTTATCTTGGATCCCCTTTGTTCAGAAATAGCAGACATATATGACTTTGGCATTACTTTTTGGTTATTAGAAGGATGCTAAATGCCAGCAGTGAAGGGGTTAATTATGTAGCTTGTAGTGAACTTGTAGGGTTAATTTTAGCTTTAGTGTAGAGATCAGCCTCCCACCTGACACATCCCACCCCCTGATCCCTCCCTGCCCCACCTCAAACAGCTCCTTTCCTTCCCCCACCCCACAATTGTCACCGCCATCTAAAGTACTGGCTTAAAAACTCTGCCAGTACTAAAATAAAAGGCTTTTTTTTCTTTCTTTTTTTCCCCATATATATTCTGCAGTGTAGGATCCCCCCTTAGCCCCCAACCTCCCTCATTCCCTAAAACAGCTCTCTAACCCTCCCCCCTCTACCTATTTGTTGCCATCTTGGGTACTGGCTGCTGTCTGCCAGTACCCAGTTTGCTACAAAATGCTATTAAAAAAAATTAAATTAAACACCCCATTTTTCTGTAGTGTTACTGCCCCCCTCAATACATAACCCACCTCCCCCTCCCAGATCCATTTCCCAAACACTTATTTCCCCCCCTCAAACTCCATGAAGAAATATCACAGTAGCGCGCACGTGCGCCCCTGCCCTTTGTGCACATGCGTGCGCTCCCTCTGTCGGCACTCCCGGCATCCGAAACTCATCTGCAGCTATAGGCCGCCCACCCTTCTCTATCGTATCCCTCCCACGCCACCAACAATCAGCACTATCACTGTCCGATGCAGAGGGTATCTAAAAAAGGGTATTGCACGATGCCTCAACATCGAGGCATTGCTGAAATACCCTGAAAGCATCTGGAAGCGATCACGATCACTTCCAGTGCTTGAAACCCCAGAGGACGTGCCATGCACATCCTTGGTCATTAACTAACACCCAATGTAGGACGTGCTTTACACATCCTCGGTCGCCAAGGGGTTAACATAGCAGTTCTTACATGTTTGATTTATTTTCAGTCTGACTCCTTATGCCTGGATTTTAGGGCACATACATAAATACATCCCTTAGGTCACCTAAACCTCGCAATTCTTCCCAGACAGATGCATTTAACTTACCACAAGTCCACTCCCTCATCGTACTTGCGGGCTCCGTACAGTAGCTCAGGAGCTCGATACCACCTGTAGAGAGAGTCTAGCTTAGAAAAGAAGTGTGACACAACCAACAAGTGCACCCACACACTGTTTACCACTAACAATCCACCAGCCAACATCTTAATTACACACTGTTTGGCTGTGACAATACATTTTCTTCCTTTCTCTCACAGTACTTGCCTGGTAGCAACCTGGTGGCTATAGAGACGGCCTCTGTCATTGAAGAAAACCCGGGCCAAGCCAAAGTCTGCTATCTTAAGCAGGCCCGTGGAGCTAATGAGAAGGTTTGCTGGCTTCAAGTCCTGTTAGAGAAGGATCAGATGTACATGAATATAGAATAGCTGTAAAACTAAACATATATATCACACTCTCTCTGTACATACAGGCTACTCACTCTGTGCATTATGGAGTTTTCATGGCAAAACTTGACACCTTTAAGAAGCATCATCATGTAACCTTTCACTTGGGCCTCAGTCAGTGGCTGGTCAGAGTTCCTGATGACCTCAGAGAGGTCAGAGAGCATGTACTCAAAAACGAGTACAAACCCTGTACCATGAGGGAAGACATCCCTCAACTTGACAACCTGCAGCGGCACATAAAGGATTGTTTCAATGTAAGAATGTGATTAGAAGGTTAAGAAAGTCATGGGTATGTGTTATTATCACAGTGCAATATATATATATATATATACACATATACATACACACACACACACACACACACACACACACACACAGTATACAACAGAAGTTAGTACACCCCTGGGCAATATCACTAAATTATCAAATAATTCAAAATTGTATCACCTCTCAATTTCAATAATTGTTTTATTGTTTTATTTCTAAAATGACAAGTAGAGTATTTCCTATTATGAACAATTAAAAACAAATACTTTAGAAAGATTATATTGAAAATACAGGCCCCAAAGTAGAAACTTAATGCAACAAAAGTCACTGACACAACACAAGTTAGTCACTGACACACAAGTTAGATCGCTGAAACAAAATTGAGTACAGCTATGATTTCCAATTAGACTAATTGAATGAGCATAGTTATCAGAACAGTCAAATTTTTTGACCTATGGGCTATGTCTATCCGCAAGTCTGCATCATGCCTCCACATGAAAAAGAATTGCCAGAGGAATTGAAAAATCTGATTGTGAGACTTCACAAAGATGGAAAAGAGGATACAAGAAGATTGGTGACCAACTAAAAGTCATTCAAAACGCAGTTGCAGCAGTAATCAGGAGGTATAGATCGATACACATTACAGACAGTGTGCTACTTGAACAATCTAGCTCTGAAAAACAGGCAACAGGGAAGTGCTTCAGATTTATACGAAAAACGGGGGTGGGGCGTGAGGGCGCTAGTGAAAGCTTAAGAAATCTAAATGGTGAATATTTAACACAATATGTGTCTGTATAGTCAATGTCTGCTCAATTGAATGCTATAAATATATAAATAAACACTGAAGAAATTGGTTTTATATAAGTATTGTGTAATAGTTTGTGTTGTTTAACGTTTTAAGATATATTATGACCATATATCATAATTTATAATAATGTGAATAAAGTGCACTGTGTGACAAATCTTCTGCAACCAAAATTCTTTGATTATTAATATACAATGCTATATAGAATCAATGCTACTCTTGAAAATTTCATACGTCTTAGACTTTGTATTTCAAAATGTGTTAACTTACAAATTCTAAGTATACCGATGTTCAAAAAAACATAATTTATGCTTACCTGATAAATTCCTTTCTCCTGTAGTGTGATCAGTCCACGGGTCATCATTACTTCTGGGATATTACTCCTCCCCAACAGGAAGTGCAAGAGGATTCACCCAGCAGAGCTGCATATAGCTCCTCCCCTCTACGTCACTCCCAGTCATTCGACCAAGGACCAACGAGAAAGGAGAAGCCAAGGGTGTAGTGGTGACTGGAGTATAATTTAAAAAATATTTACCTGCCGCAAAAAAACAGGGCGGGCCGTGGACTGATCACACTACAGGAGAAAGGAATTTATCAGGTAAGCATAAATTATGTTTTCTCCTGTTAAGTGTGATCAGTCCACGGGTCATCATTACTTCTGGGATACCAATACCAAAGCAAAAGTACACGGATGACGGGAGGGATAGGCAGGCTCTTTATACAGAAGGAACCACTGCCTGAAGAACCTTTCTCCCCAAAATAGCCTCCGATGAAGCAAAAGTGTCAAATTTGTAAAATTTGGAAAAAGTATGAAGTGAAGACCAAGTTGCAGCCTTGCAAATCTGTTCAACAGAGGCCTCATTCTTAAAGGCCCAAGTGGAAGCCACAGCTCTAGTGGAATGAGCTGTAATTCTTTCAGGAGGCTGCTGTCCAGCAGTCTCATAAGCTAAACGAATTATGCTACGAAGCCAAAAAGAGAGAGAGGTAGCAGAAGCTTTTTGACCTCTCCTCTGACCAGAGTAAACGACAAACAGGGAAGACGTTTGTCGAAATTCTTTAGTTGCCTGTAAGTAAAATTTTAGGGCACGAACTACATCCAGATTGTGCAGAAGACGTTCCTTCTTTGAAGAAGGATTTGGACACAAGGATGGAACAACAATCTCTTGATTGATATTCCTGTTAGTGACTACCTTAGGTAAGAACCCAGGTTTAGTACGCAGAACTACCTTATCCGAGTGAAAAATCAAATAAGGAGAATCACAATGTAAGGCTGATAACTCAGAGACTCTTCGAGCCGAGCAAATAGCCATTTAAAATAGAACTTTCCAAGATAACAACTTTATATCAATGGAATGAAGGGGTTCAAACGGAACGCCCTGTAAAACGTTAAGAACAAGGTTTAAACTCCATGGCGGAGCAACAGTTTTAAACACAGGCTTAATCCTGGCCAAAGCCTGACAAAAAGCCTGAACGTCTGGAACTTCTGACAGACGTTTGTGCAACAGAATGGACAGAGCTGAGATCTGTCCCTTTAAGGAACTAGAAGATAAACCCTTTTCTAAACCTTCTTGTAGAAAAGACAATATCCTAGGAATCCTAACCTTACTCCAAGAGTAACCTTTGGATTCGCACCAATATAGGTATTTACGCCATATCTTATGGTAAATTTTTCTGGTAACAGGCTTCCTAGCCTGTATTAAGGTATCAATAACTGACTCAGAAAAACCACGTTTTGATAAAATCAAGCGTTCAATTTCCAAGCAGTCAGCTTCAGAGAAGTTAGATTTTGATGTTTGAAAGGACCCTGTATCAGAATGTCCTGTTTCAGAGGTAGAGACCAAGGTGGACAGGATGACATGTCCACCAGATCTGCATACCAAGTCCTGCGTGGCCATGCAGGTGCTATTAGAATCACAGATGCTCTCTCCTGCTTGATTCTGGCAATCAATCGAGGAAGCATCGGGAAGGGTGGAAACACATAAGCCATCCTGAAGGTCCAAGGTGCTGTCAAAGCATCTATCAGGACCGCTCCCGGATCCCTGGATCTTGACCCGTAACGAGGAAGCTTGGCGTTCTGTCGAGACGCCATGAGATCTATCTCTGGTTTGCCCCAATGACGAAGTATTTGGGCAAAGACCTCCGGATGAAGTTCCCACTCCCCCGGATGAAAAGTCTGACGACTTAAAAAATCCGCCTCCCAGTTCTCCACTCCCGGGATGTGGATTGCTGACAGGTGGCAAGAGTGAAACTCTGCCCAGCGAATTATCTTTGATACTTCCATCATTGCTAGGGAGCTTCTTGTCCCTCCCTGATGGTTGATGTAAGCTACAGTCGTGATGTTGTCCGACTGAAACCTGATGAACCCCCGAGTTGTCAACTGGGGCCAAGCCAGAAGGGCATTGAGAACTGCTCTCAATTCCAGAATGTTTATTGGTAGGAGACTCTCCTCCTGATTCCATTGTCCCTGAGCCTTCAGAGAATTCCAGACGGCGCCCCAACCTAGAAGGCTGGCGTCTGTTGTTACAATTGTCCAGTCTGGCCTGCTGAATGGCATCCCCCTGGACAGATGTGGCCGAGAAAGCCACCATAGAAGAGAATTTCTGGTCTCTTGATCCAGATTCAGAGAAGGGGACAAGTCTGAGTAATCCCCATTCCACTGACTTAGCATGCACAATTGCAGCGGTCTGAGGTGTAGGCGTGCAAAGGGTACTATGTCCATTGCCGCCACCATTAAGCCGATTACCTCCATGCATTGAGCCACTGACGGGTGTTGAATGGAATGAAGGACACGGCATGCACTTTGAAGTTTTGTTAACCTGTCTTCTGTCAGGTAAATTTTCATTTCTACAGAATCTATAAGAGTCCCCAGGAAGGGAACTCTTGTGAGTGGAAAGAGAGAACTTTTCTTTTCGTTCACCTTCCATCCATGCAACCTTAGAAATGCCAGTACTAACTCGGTATGAGACTTGGCAGTTTGAAAGCTTGAAGCTTGTATCAGAATGTCGTCTAGGTACGGAGCTACCGAAATTCCTCGCGGTCTTAGTACAGCCAGAAGAGCACCCAGAACCTTTGTGAAGATTCTTGGAGCTGTAGCCAATCCGAATGGAAGAGCTACAAACTGGTAATGCCTGTCTAGAAAGGCAAACCTTAGATACCGGTAATGATCTTTGTGAATCGGTATGTGAAGGTAAGCATCTTTTAAATCCACTGTGGTCATGTACTGACCCTTTTGGATCATGGGTAAAATTGTCCGAATAGTCTCCATTTTGAACGATGGAACTCTTAGGAATTTGTTTAGGATCTTTAAATCCAGGATTGGCCTGAAAGTTCCCTCTTTTTTGGGAACCACAAACAGATTTGAGTAAAACCCTTGTCCCTGTTCCGACCGTGGAACTGGATGGATTACTCCCATTAACAAAAGCTCTTGTACGCAGCGTAGAAAAGCCTTTCTCTTTGTTTGGTTTGTTGACAACCTTGACAGATGAAATCTCTCTCTTGGAGGAGAGTATTTGAAGTCCAGAAGGTATCCCTGAGATATTATCTCTAGCGCCCAGGGATCCTGGACATCTCTTGCCCAAGCCTGGGCGAAGAGAGAAAGTCTGCCCCCCACTAGATCCGATCCCGGATCGGGGGCCCTCAATTCATGCTGTTTTAGGGGCAGCAGCAGGTTTCCTGGCCTGCTTGCCCTTGTTCCAGGACTGGTTAGGTCTCCAGCCTTGTCTGTAGCGAGCAACAGATCCTTCCTGTTTTGGAGCAGAGGAAGTTGATGCTGCTCCTGCTTTGAAATTACGAAAGGAACGAAAATTAGACTGTCTAGCCTTAGGTTTGGCTCTGTCTTGAGGCAGGGCATGGCCTTTACCTCCTGTAATGTCAGCGATAATTTCTTTCAATCCGGGCCCAAATAAGGTCTGCCCTTTGAAAGGTATATTAAGTAATTTAGACTTAGAAGTAACGTCAGCTGACCAGGATTTTAGCCACAGTGCTCTGCGCCCCTGAATGGCGAATCCGGAATTCTTAGCCGTAAGTTTAGTTAAATGTACTACGGCATCCGAAATGAATGAATTAGCTAGCTTAAGGACTCTAAGCTTGTCCGTAATCTCATCCAGAGTGGCTGAACTAATGGTCTCTTCCAGAGACTCAAACCAGAATGCCGCCGCAGCCGTGACCGGCGCAATGCATGCAAGGGGTTGCAATATAAAACCTTGTTGAACAAACATTTTCTTAAGGTAACCCTCTAACTTTTTATCCATTGGATCTGAAAAGGCACAGCTATCCTCCACCGGGATAGTGGTACGCTTAGCTAAAGTAGAGACTGCTCCTTCCACCTTAGGGACCGTTTGCCATAAGTCCCGTGTGGTGGTGTCTATCGGAAACATCCTTCTAAATATCGGAGGGGGTGAGAACGGCACACCGGGTCTATCCCACTCCTTAGTAATAATTTCAGTTAGTCTCTTAGGTATAGGAAAAACGTCAGTACTCGATGGTACCGCAAAATATTTATCCAACCTACACATTTTCTCTGGTATTGCAACTGTGTTACAATCATTCAGAGCCGCTAACACCTCCCCTAGTAATACACGGAGGTTTTCCAGCTTAAATTTAAAATTTGAAATATCTGAATCCAATCTGTTTGGATCAGAACCGTCAGCCGCAGAATGAAGCTCTCCGTCCTCATGTTCTGCAAGTTGTGACGCAGTATCTGACATGGCCCTAACATTATCAGCGCACTCTGTTCTCACCCCAGAGTGATCACGCTTACCTCTTAGTTCTGGTAATTTAGCCAAAACTTCAGTCATAACAGTAGCCATATCCTGTAATGTGATTTGTAATGGCCGCCCAGATGTACTCGGCGCCACAATATCACGCACCTCCCGAGCGGGAGATGCAGGTACTGACACGTGAGGCGAGTTAGTCGGCATAACTCTCCCCTCGTTGTTTGGTGAAATGTGTTCAATTTGTACAGATTGATTTTTATTTAAAGTAGCATCAATGCAGTTAGTACATAAATTTCTATTGGGCTCCACTTTGGCATTAGCACATATAGCACAGATGTCTTCCTCTGAATCAGACATGTTTAACACACTAGCAAATAAACCAGCAACTTGGAAATACTTTTCAAGTAATTTACTATAATATGCAAACGTACTGTGCCTATAAGAAGCACAGAAAAAGTAATGACAGTTGAAAGTTAATAAACTGAAAGGTTATAGCATCAAATCTTTGTAAAAAACACAATTTTAGCAAAGGCTTGTTCCCATTAGCAAAGGATAACTAACCCTGATAGCAGAAAAAAAGTTACAGAAATAAACGTTTTTTATCACAGTCAACTACAATCTCACAGCTCTGCTGTGAGGATTACCTCCCTCAAAACAAGTTTTGAAGACCCCTGAGTTCTGTAGAGATGAACCGGATCATGCAGGAAATACAATGAGCTTCTGACTGAATTTTTTGATGCGTAGCAAAAGCGCCAAAAAAGGCCACTCCCCCTCACACACAACAGTGAGAGAGATCAGTAAACTGTCATAAATTAAATCAAACAACTGCCAAGTGGAAAAAAATAGTGCCCAAAACATTTTATTCACCCAGTACCTCAGAAAATGAAAACGATTTTACATTCCAGCAAAAAACGTTTAACATAAATTAAGAGTTATTAAAAAGCCTGTTGCCAGTCCCTGCAAATTAGGCTAAAGTCTTATGTACACAGTGTAATTCCAGTGAAGTACCATTCCCCAGAATACTGAAGTGTAAAATAACATAATTTATGCTTACCTGATAAATTTATTTCTCTTGTAGTGTATCCAGTCCACGGATCATCCATTACTTATGGGATATTAACTCCTCCCCAACAGGAAGTGCAAGAGGATTCACCCAGTAGAGCTGCTATATAGCTCCTCCCCTAACTGCCATTACCAGTCATTCGACCGAAAACATGCAGAGAAAGGAAAACCATAGGGTGCAGTGGTGACTGTAGTTTAATGGAAAAATTACCTGCCTTAAAGGGCGGGTCGTGGACTGGATACACTACAAGAGAAATAAATTTATCAGGTAAGCATAAATTATGTTTTCTCTTGTTAAGTGTATCCAGTCCACGGATCATCCATTACTTATGGGATACCAATACCAAAGCTAAAGTACACGGATGACGGGAGGGACAGGCAGGCTCTTTATACGGAAGGAACCACTGCCTGAAGAACCTTTCTCCCAAAAACAGCCTCCGAAGAAGCAAAAGTGTCAAATTTGTAAAATTTGGAAAAAGTATGAAGAGAAGACCAAGTTGCAGCCTTGCAAATCTGTTCAACAGAAGCCTCATTCTTAAAGGCCCAAGTGGAAGCCACAGCTCTAGTAGAATGTGCTGTACTTCTTTCAGGAGGCTGCTGTCCAGCAGTCTCATAGGCTAACCGTATTATGCTACGAAGCCAAAAGGAGAGAGAGGTAGCCGAAGCTTTTTGACCTCTCCTCTGACCAGAATAAACGACAAACAGGGAAGACGTTTGTCGAAAATCCTTAGTTGCCTGTAGATAAAATTTCAGGGCACGGACTACATCTAGATTGTGTAGCAGACGTTCCTTTTTCGAAGAAGGATTAGGACACAAAGATGGAACCACAATCTCTTGATTGATATTCCTGTTAGTGGCCACCTTAGGTAAGAACCCAGGTTTAGTACGCAGAACTACCTTGTCTGAATGAAAAATCAGATAAGGAGAATCACAATGTAAGGCAGATAACTCAGAGACTCTTCGAGCCGAGGAAATCGCCATTAAAAACAGAACTTTCCAAGATAACAACTTGATATCAATGGAATGAAGGGGTTCAAACGGAACCCCCTGTAAAACATTAAGAACTAAGTTCAAACTCCATGGTGGAGCAACAGTTTTAAACACAGGCTTGATCCTAGCTAAAGCCTGACAAAAAGCTTGAACGTCCGGAACTTCTGACAGACGTTTGTGTAAAAGAATGGACAGAGCTGAAATCTGTCCCTTTAAGGAACTAGCGGATAAACCCTTTTCTAAACCTTCTTGTAGAAAAGACAATATCCTCGGAATCCTAACCTTACTCCATGAGTAACTCTTGGATTCGCACCAATATAAGTATTTGCGCCATATCTTATGGTAAATCTTTCTGGTAACAGGCTTCCTAGCCTGTATTAAGGTATCAATAACTGACTCAGAAAAACCACGTTTTGATAAAATCAAGCGTTCAATTTCCAAGCAGTCAGCTTCAGAGAAATTAGATTTTGATGTTTGAAGGGACCCTGGATCAGAAGGTCCTGTTTCAGAGGTAGCGACCAAGGTGGACAGGATGACATGTCCACTAGATCTGCATACCAAGTCCTGCGTGGCCATGCAGGCGCTATTAGAATCACTGATGCTCTCTCCTGTTTGATTCTGGCAATCAATCGAGGAAGCATCGGGAAGGGTGGAAACACATAAGCCATCCCGAAGGTCCAAGGTGCTGTCAAAGCATCTATCAGAACCGCTCCCGGATCCCTGGATCTGGACCCGTAACGAGGAAGCTTGGCGTTCTGTCGAGACGCCATGAGATCTATCTCTGGTTTGCCCCAACGTCGAAGTATTTGGGCAAAGACCTCCGGATGAAGTTCCCACTCCCCTGGATGAAAAGTCTGACGACTTAAGAAATCCGCCTCCCAGTTCTCCACTCCCGGGATGTGGATTGCTGACAGGTGGCAAGAGTGAGACTCTGCCCAGCGAATTATCTTTGATACTTCCATCATGCTAGGGAGCTTCTTGTCCCTCCCTGATGGTTGATGTAAGCTACAGTCGTGATGTTGTCCGACTGAAACCTGATGAACCCCCGAGTTGTTAACTGGGGCCAAGCCAGAAGGGCATTGAGAACTGCTCTCAATTCCAGAATGTTTATTGGTAGGAGACTCTCCTCCTGATTCCATTGTCCCTGAGCCTTCAGAGAATTCCAGACAGCGCCCCAACCTAGTAGGCTGGCGTCTGTTGTTACAATTGTCCAGTCCGGCCTGCTGAATGGCATCCCCCTGGACAGATGTGGCCGAGAAAGCCACCATAGAAGAGAATTTCTGGTCTCTTGATCCAGATTCAGAGTAGGGGACAAGTCTGAGTAATCCCCATTCCACTGACTTAGCATGCACAATTGCAGCGGTCTGAGATGTAGGCGTGCAAAGGGTACTATGTCCATTGCTGCTACCATTAAGCCGATCACCTCCATGCATTGAGCTACTGACGGGTGTTGAATGGAATGAAGGACACGGCATGCATTTTGAAGCTTTGTTAACCTGTCTTCTGTCAGGTAAATCTTCATTTCTACAGAATCTATAAGAGTCCCCAGGAAGGGAACTCTTGTGAGTGGAAAGAGAGAACTTTTCTTTTCGTTCACCTTCCATCCATGCAACCTTAGAAATGCCAGTACTAACTCGGTATGAGACTTGGCAGTTTGAAAGCTTGAAGCTTGTATCAGAATGTCGTCTAGGTACGGAGCTACCGCAATTCCTCGTGGTCTTAGTACCGCCAGAAGAGCACCCAGAACCTTTGTGAAGATTCTCGGAGCCGTAGCCAATCCGAATGGAAGAGCTACAAACTGGTAATGCCTGTCTAGAAAGGCAAACCTTAGATACCGGTAATGATCTTTGTGAATCGGTATGTGAAGGTAAGCATCTTTTAAATCCACTGTGGTCATGTACTGACCCTTTTGGATCATGGGTAAAATTGTCTGAATAGTTTCCATTTTGAACGATGGAACTCTTAGGAATTTGTTTAGGATCTTTAAATCCAGGATTGGCTTGAAAGTTCCCTCTTTTTTGGGAACCACAAACAGATTTGAGTAAAACCCTTGTCCTTGTTCCGACCGCGGAACCGGATGGATCACTCCCATTAATAAAAGATCTTGTACGCAGCGTAGAAACGCCTCTTTCTTTATTTGGTTTGTTGACAACCTTGACAGATGAAATCTCCCTCTTGGGGGAGAGAATTTGAAGTCTAGAAGGTATCCCTGAGATATGATCTCTAACGCCCAGGGATCCTGGACATCTCTTGCCCAAGCCTGGGCGAAGAGAGAAAGTCTGCCCCCCACTAGATCCGTTCCCGGATCGGGGGCCCTCGATTCATGCTGTCTTAGGGGCAGCAGCAGGTTTCCTGGCCTGCTTGCCCTTGTTCCAGGACTGGTTAGGTCTCCAGCCTTGTCTGTAGCGAGCAACAGCTCCTTCCTGTTTTGGTGCAGAGGAAGTTGATGCTGCTCCTGCTTTGAAATTACGAAAGGAACGAAAATTAGACTGTCTAGCCTTAGGTTTGGCTCTGTCTTGAGGCAGGGCATGGCCTTTACCTCCTGTAATGTCAGCGATAATTTCTTTCAACCCGGGCCCGAATAAGGTCTGCCCTTTGAAAGGTATATTAAGCAATTTAGATTTAGAAGTAACGTCAGCTGACCAGGATTTTAGCCACAGTGCTCTGCGTGCCTGAATGGCGAATCCGGAATTCTTAGCCATAAGTTTAGTTAAATATACTACGGCATCTGAAATAAATGAGTTAGCTAACTTAAGGGCTTTAAGCTTGTGTGTAATCTCATCTAATGGAGCTGATTCAAGTGTCTCTTCCAGAGACTCAAACCAAAATGCTGCTGCAGCCGTGACAGGCGCAATGCATGCAAGAGGTTGCAATATAAAACCTTGTTGAACAAACATTTTCTTAAGGTAACCCTCTAACTTTTTATCCATTGGATCTGAAAAGGCACAGCTATCCTCCACCGGGATAGTGGTACGCTTAGCTAAAGTAGAAACTGCTCCCTCCACCTTAGGGACCGTTTGCCATAAGTCCCGTGTGGTGGCGTCTATTGGAAACATCTTTCTAAATATCGGAGGGGGTGAGAACGGCACACCGGGTCTATCCCACTCCTTAGTAACAATTTCAGTAAGTCTCTTAGGTATAGGAAAAACGTCAGTACTCGCCGGTACCGCAAAATATTTATCCAACCTACACATTTTCTCTGGTATTGCAACTGTGTTACAATCATTCAGAGCCGCTAACACCTCCCCTAGTAATACACGGAGGTTTTCCAGCTTAAATTTAAAATTTGAAATATCTGAATCCAGTTTGTTTGGATCAGAACCGTCACCCGCAGAATGAAGCTCTCCGTCCTCATGTTCTGCAAATTGTGACGCAGTGTCTGACATGGCCCTAATATTATCAGCGCACTCTGTTCTCACCCCAGAGTGATCACGCTTACCTCTTAGTTCTGGTAATTTAGCCAAAACTTCAGTCATAACAGTAGCCATATCCTTTAATGTGATTTGTAATGGCCGCCCAGATGTACTCGGCGCTACAATATCACACACCTCCCGAGCGGGAGATGCAGGTACTGACACGTGAGGCGAGTTAGTCGGCATAACTCTCCCCTCGTTGTTTGGTGAAATATGTTCAATTTGTACAGATTGACTTTTCTATTGGGCTCCACTTTGGCTTTAGCACATATAGCACAGATATCTTCATCTGAATCAGACATGTTTAACACACTAGCAAATAAACTAGCAACTTGGAAATACTTTTCAAGTAATTTACTATAATATGAAAACGTACTGTGCCTATAAGAAGCACAGAAAAAGTTATGACAGTTGAAAATTAATAAACTGAAAAGTTATAGCATCAAATCTTTGTAAAAAACACAATTTTAGCAAAGGATTGCTCTCCATTAGCAAAGGATAACTAACCCTGATAGCAGAAAAAAAATAAAAAAATACAGAAATAAACGTTTTTTTATCACAGTCAACTACAATCTCACAGCTCTGCTGTGAGTGATTACCTCCCTCAAAACAAGTTTTGAAGACCCCTGAGTTCTGTAGAGATGAACCGGATCATGCAGGGAAGACAATAAACTTCTGACTGAATTTTTTGATGTCTCCCCCTCACACATAACAGTGAGAGAGATCAGTAAACTGTCATAAATTAAATAAAACGACTGCCAAGTGGAAAAAAATAGTGCCCAAAACATTTTTTCACCCAGTACCTCAGAAAATTAAACGATTTTACATGCCAGCAAAAAACGTTTAACATTAATAAATTGAGTGTTATTAAAAAGCCTGTTGCTAGTCCCTGCAAATTAGGCTAAAGTTTTATGCATACAGTATAATTCCAGTGAAGTGCCATTCCCCAGAATACTGAAGTGTAAAATATACATACATGACAGCCTGATACCAGTTGCTGCTACTGCATTTAAGGCTGAGTTTACATTATATCGGTATGGCAGAATTTTCTCATCAATTCCATTGTCAGAAAATAATAAGCTGCTACATACCTCTTTGCAGATTAATCTGCCCGCTGTCCCCTGATCTGAAGTTTACCTCTCCTCAGATGGCCGAGAAACAGCAATATGATCTTAACTACTCCGGCTAAAATCATAGAAAAACTCAGGTAGATTCTTCTTCAAATTCTACCAGAGAAGGAATAACACACTCCGGTGCTATTATAAAATAACAAACTTTTGATTCAAGGTATGAAACTAAGTATAATCACCACAGTCCTCTCACACATCCTATCTATTCGTTGGGTGCAAGAGAATGACTGGGAATGGCAGTTAGGGGAGGAGCTATATAGCAGCTCTACTGGGTGAATCCTCTTGCACTTCCTGTTGGGGAGGAGTTAATATCCCATAAGTAATGGATGATCCGTGGACTGGATACACTTAACAAGAGAAATACATACATGACAGCCTGATACCAGATGCTGCTACTGCATTAAAGAGTTAACATTATATCGGTATGGCAGGATTTTCTCATCAATTCCATTGTCAGAAAATAATAAGCTGCTACATACCTCTTTGCAGATTAATCTGCCCGCTGTCCCCTGATCTGAAGTTTACCTCTCCTCAGATGGCCGAGAAACAGCAATATGATCTTAACTACGCCGGCTAAAATCATAGTAAAAACTCAGGTAGAATCTTCTTCAAATCTACCAGAGAAGAAATAACACACTCCGGTGCTATTATAAAATAACAAACTTTTGATTGAAGGAATAAAACTAAGTATAATCACCATAGTCCTCTCACACCTCCTATCTAGTCGTTGGGTGCAAGAGAATGACTGGGAGTGACGTAGAGGGGAGGAGCTATATGCAGCTCTGCTGGGTGAATCCTCTTGCACTTCCTGTTGGGGAGGAGTAATATCCCAGAAGTAATGATGACCCGTGGACTGATCACACTTAACAGGAGAAAGTATCTTAATTCAAATACTCTATAGGTATTTCTCTTTTATACAAATATATGCCAAAAAAACCGAAGAGGAGAATAAATGTTAATAAAAGTTATTTATTATAACAATATAAGAATCAGATTAGATAAAAGGGACGTCTCCCCAAAATGTAAAAAAATAAAAACTAAAAACTAATATCTGTTAACAATGGAATCTAAATTCCTAATAATTTCTGCAACTCTGTATAACAAGGGAGTCTTTGCAATCAGGTTTCTAAGAATTTCCCATT